>NC_054867.1:56603775-56673775 GCF_018320785.1 Cheilinus undulatus
TTTCCTGCTGCCACCAGAGCTGGAGGAACATCGCTGATGCTAATGAGGATCCTCTTAAAGTAGCAGAGCTACAGGACCATGTATCGCTATATACAGAGGAACATCCACCTTTACAGTCTGATACAGCAGAGCCTGAAGCAAAAAGGATTTCTAGAATGAGTGGAGAACATTTTTATGATGAATGAAGAACAGCTCTGGAAGGACTAAATACAACACTATGGAGTAAAACAGCTCTGTAATAAATAAACTGTTCTGTATGAGAATAAAAACATTTTAGAGTAAAACAGCTCTGTAATAAATAAACTGTTCTGTATGAGAATAAAAACATTTTAGAGTAAAACAGCTCTGTAATAAATAAACTGTTCTGTATGAGAATAAAAACATTTTAGAGTAAAACAGCTCTGAAATAAATAAACTGTTCTGTATGAGAATAAAAACATTTTAGAGTAAATAGCCAAAGCCAACATTCATGAAACTACCTCTAAAACCGGTCTATAGAGAATTTAATCCTGGTTAGACATCTGACCGTTGTTCTCTGTTATTGATGCTGAAATGTAGAATAAGTGTTCCTTACCCTGTAATGGTAGCAGTGTTTTTACTCATGAATGTAATGGCTGGACTTTGCTTATGAATAAAGTTCAATTCATAAAAGCATCTAAAATATTTTAGAGATAAATGCCTTGTTGGATAATTGTCCTGATTTTATAAAAGGCTGAAGGATCGATCTCCTCGATAGAGTCGTTTACTGAGGTGTACCTCAGGGATCTGTCCTGGTCTCTGCAGGCTCCTCTTAAAGCAGCTGAACAGTGATTTTATAATAATCTAATGCTGTTATTACTCTGATGAGACAGACTTACCCCCAGGTTTGAGCAGGTCATTAAACTGGCCTCTAAATGTAGATTCATTTCAGTTTAATTTGCATTTAAATCTTTGAACATCAGGATTAAACCCCTAAATATTTACATTTCATAAATAAAGAGTGTCAGTCCTCCGTGGGTCCAGGGTTATCCTCAGTCCACCCTGGGTCAGTCCCGCGTCCTGGACCAGCGCTCTGACCCCAGCAGGCTGCCGTAGACGTGTGATAAGACGTTCCACTGGAACCTCTCTGATCATCCATCTTCATTTAGCGGCTGACTGGGAGGCCTGGGAGGTCGGTCTCAAATATAGGGAGGAGCGCCAACAAACGCCACGATCATCGACTTCTAGCCTCCGTCTGAAACAACACTGGCCGTCCATCAGGCCGGAGATGAAGAAACCAAAACTGTGAGAAAATAGAGAAACACATTTAACCTTCAGAGAAAACGACCTCTCTTACATCTGAAGGGCCGGCCTCCACGTATTTCCCTCCGTGTCAGCTGTGTGTGAGCATGTGCGTGTCATTTGTTGCTGTATAAACACACTTATCCTCCTACTTCCTGTCTCTGGATTATGATGCCATCAGTGTGAGCCTCTGCTCTATCAGCTACGGATGTTAGCTTTGGGATTTACTCCCTCACTGAGGTCTGTGGGTAAAAAAGGAAAGGTGTAGTCAGTGGTTCTGCTACAGATGTGTGGAGTAGAACCAGCACCGGGGTCATCAGCACCGGGGTCATCAGCACCGGGGTCATCAGCACCGGGGTCATCAGCACCGGGGTCATCCCCACCATTCATGGCATCTTTAAAAATAGATACGCGTTTAGCAAGTGAAAATGTCGGCCACAATGTTGATGAAAGTTGATAAAGACTTGAAAATCATTGTTCACAGGTTGGGATGCTGCTGAAATCGCCCCCTGTGATCCAGTGGGACCAGAGGACTCGATGAGTCCAGCAGCAGAGAGAGAGAAGAACATCAGACCAGAGCTGAATCTGTCTCTGTGGTTCAGGTTGTTTCACGGTGCAGTGAAATCCATGATTTTTGTCCTAACACTGTAGAAATGTGTGAATCTGGTTGCTGTAAACATGTGAAAACTATGGAAGTAAATCAGTGCCATCTGAGTTTGAATTTGATTTTCTGAATTTTTTTTAGCATCAAAATTGGGTTTTAAATTTGAAAAACCATCAAATTAGCACCTTTTTTTTGCCACTGAATTTTTATCCAATGCGAAAATAAATTCAATGTTCTGAGTAAACCAGGGAGAAGAGATCTAACGTCCAGCCAATCAGGTGACGCTCCCTCGGTCATGTGCTCCGTTTGCCGACATTGCTGATGAAGCCTGGCGAGTCTCTGTCACATGACCGAGGGAGTGTCACCTGATTGGCTGGACGTTAGATCTCTTCTCCCTGGTTTACTCAGTCTGTTTTGATGCTGAAGTTGAATTTTTTGCTGTTGAATTTTTTGCTGTTGAATTTTTTGAGATGTTGAATTTTTTTACACTGAATTTATTTTTGCATTGCATAAAAATTCAGTGGCAAGAAAAAAAAAAGGTGCTAATTTGTTTGCTAACTGGTTTTAGAAATTCAAATACAAACTCACATAGCACTGATTTACTTCCATAGAAAACTCTGAGATCTACATGTGACTGAACTCTGGATTTAGACTGTTAGAAAGTTTTTCACCTCTTTCACTGTGAGGTAAATTTACCAAATCTATCAGCCACAGTGGTCTATGGATCACTGACAGCATCAGAGCAGAGATTAGAGACAGGAAACAGACTTGATATAGATGAGAACTTTCCTCCAATCAGATTGTAGCATTTTTTAAATCTGAGAGGATGGTATTTCTCCTGAGTGGGCGTGGCTTCAGCTCATTCAACAGACACGCCCACACCATCCTGGAGCAGATTTCACTGCCTCATTTATCAGGATTTTGAAGTTGAATTTTATGAACTCAGAGACGTTTTATCTGAAGGAAATTTGACCTGGAGGTTCATAACACAGCTAACAGTTTGTAGCCTGACGTCCACCTAGACCAGCTGGTACTTACCGTTACATCTGTTTGCTTTTCCTATGGAAGATTTGGACGTACTTGCTGTGGGACTACAGGCACCAACCGTGACCCTTGACCCATAATGGTTTGGCATGAACACAAACACCATTACACCCTTACTGATTACATCTGTGTGACCCATGAACTTCCTGTCTCCTCCAGTAGATCTGCAGGTAATCTGGTCAGCTAGATGAGCAAATACACCAGACAGAGGACGAGGACCTCAGAGGACGAGGACCTCAGAGGACGAGGACCTCAGAGGACGAGGACCTCAGAGGACGAGGACCTCAGAGGACGAGGACCTCAGAGGACGAGGACCTCAGAGGACGAGGACCTCAGAGGACGAGGACCTCAGAGGACATGGACCTCAGAGGACGAGGACCTCAGAGGACGAGGACCTCAGAGGGCGAGGACCTCAGAGGGCGAGGACCTCAGAGGACGAGGACCTCAGAGGACGTGGACCTCAGAGGACATGGACCTCAGAGGACGAGGACCTCAGAGGACGAGGACCTCAGAGGGCGAGGACCTCAGAGGGCGAGGACCTCAGAGGACGAGGACCTCAGAGGACGTGGACCTCAGAGGACGTGGACCTCAGAGGACGAGGACCTCAGAGGACGAGGACCTCAGAGGACGAGGACCTCAGAGGACCTGAACTTCATAGGACGTGGACCTCAGAGGACCTGAGCCTGTGTTTTAGCAGACCGTGGGACTGGACTGATTCTGGACGCTGTGACTGAGCTGTGAACTTCCTGTAATGATTTCCTCTGTGAGCCAGACGCCACAGATGCTTTTAGAGCGTAGTGAGCGTACTTCCCTCAGAGCGTGGACGGCTGTCTTTGACTCACTGTTGTTCTGATGGTTGTTCACTTCCTCCTCAGCAGAGAGGAAAATATCAAACATCAGAGAGCGGGGACCTTTAATCGTTGAGATGTTTTCAGGCTGATCCACCATGAGTCACTCTGAGCTGGTTCTGGGTTATATAAACTCTTAGAAATCATTTCCACAAAGGCTGGGATGAATCAGGAGAAGCGTTTGAAACCCTCCAAACCCTGAGGACCAGAGAGGTATCAGAGCAGAGTCTGATCCCCTTTCCTCCCTGCTGTGGTTTTATGAAGAATACTAAATCAGGCTGATGATTTCAAGGCTCTTTTATGAGTCCAACCACCCATCAGTTCAAGGGTCAGAGTGTTTTAATACTAAAGAGGAGACTAACTCTGCATCCTGGAGCGTTCTGGTGAAGATGGAGCTGAACCTGCAGGCAGAGCTTCGTATTTACTGACCAGTCTCAGACCTGAACTGCTCCTGAGCTTTAGTGGTGATGAGAGCTCTGATGAAGGTAAATGATGTTCCTCAGAGTGGAGACAGACTCCCTCCAGCCCAGCATCCACAGGTCCACAGATCAACCTCTGAAACTGAAGTCTCAGGAAAGTATAAATACTTCATTTAAACAGTTGACTTAATTAAAGTTGATTTAATTTTATTAAAATAAATAATAATTAAAATTAAATAAAATAAATAAAAATATTGTATAAAATTTTATAAAATTAAAAAAATTACAAAAATTTAATTTAATTTAAAGTTAACTTAATTTTTTTTACTTTTTTCTGCCCCAAATCTTTATTTTATTGATTTTGTCTAATGAGGCAAGAATCTACACAGAGGAAATCTGGGGAGTGTAAACCATACTTTTCTAGAAAACAGTGGAACTGACTCTTCTCTGAGCGTATTCATCGCCATTTCACAGAGTCAAAGCACAGATGAAACTTTAGCCACGCCCACTCCAGTTCTAACTCAGCTCCATCACCCATGGACGTTCACGGCTGCAGGTAATCTAGATCTGCACACCTGGTGGTGAACCTTCAGACACCTGTGGACCGCTGTGATCAGGGCTTTTCCACTCAGGCTTCAGCCGGTCTAACTACATTTAGTCCTCTTTCTAACAGCGTCTCTGTCTCTCTGCTGACCAGCAGCCAGCTCACCATCATTAGCTCTGCTGTTCTATAATAAACTCCTTTAACCTCACCACCTGGTCTCCTGCTCTGCTCCTGGGTTTTCTCCATGTGTTCATCACAACTGTTTCTGTAATATTAGAACATGAAGTTTAACCCTCGCTCCCTTATCATGGTTGAGGCCAGTTTGTCCAGTAATCAGACCTGCAGATAAGAGTTAATAAAATAATCATTTTTCAACTTTTTTTTTACTTTCACTGCTTTGAATCTCTTAAACAATTTCAACCCTGACCACTGAAAAAAAAAAAAAACGAAAAAATTCAAAGTTACAGCCTTTTTATGCCAGTTATTGTCCACTAGGCCTATGACTGGGATTCAGTGAGATAGCGTCCATGCTAAACAGATGAGTCTATCAGAGCCAAAAGCACGCCAGTGCTACCCTCCTTTTCTCAGCCTCCTCCTCTACCAAATCATATGAGAGTGAATGCATTTGTTCATGTTACGTTTATTTTATGTACAGGCATAAAAAATCAGAGGAAATATGTAGGATATGAATCACAAACACACGCATGTCCACCTCTAACCAAAATGTGACCATGATTATGTTCATTACATGCATATATAAATTTACTGCATATTTGAGATATGATATATTCTCTCCTATTGATGAAAGGACCCGTGCATCCTCATGCATGTCCATCCACTTGCTATGAAGTGAGGCCAAAGTTAAAATTGTCCAAATGTCCCCCTTTCTTAGTCCCACTCTGCAGAACTCAGAAGCAGCATTACCGACTGTAAACACTCCACTTACGGCATGTCCGGCTGTAAACATAGACGCAGATTCACACCTGAGCACACACGTAGGAGCACACACACTTTTCCCCACACATGTAGCCCACTCTCAGACATCCATATCTAGTGGCACCAATCGTTTCATTTAATTCTGATGATGTTTAGTGGGTGAAATAGCGCTTCAAACACTCTGAGTCCAGGGAAGAAGTCCTGCATGTGCGTTGCTGAAGGGGTTAAAATGGTGCACTGGCACTATCTGCTGGATCACTGTGGGATGGTGAAATTTAGAGCCCTGGTGATGGAGTGACTGCATAGAAAAGGTTGCTATATGTTGTTTTGGTGCCATAGAAACAGTCAAAAAACCCTGTTTTTAATGGAAGTCTGTTGTCCAGATTTTAGACAAACAAAGATGGATGGAGATATTTGGCATCAGTAGAGTTCTAGGAGCAACACTTTGTTTTTTTAATATAAAGAAAAATAATAACTTTGGCCAAATTTGATTCCTCAGTCTATAAAAATGTGACTATCAACTCAAAATAATGATGATAAAAATGATGAATGTCCTCAAAACGGACATAGTAGGATCCGAGGGTTAATACTGATCTATAGGCAAAAACCATCTTTGGATGTTTCAGTGTATGGATGGAAAGGCAGCAGAACAATCTATGAGGAGGAAATGTGTCTGTATGAAGAGGATCATGGGTATATTTAGAGTCAGCTCATTAGTGTTAGCCAGCTCTATGTGGAGAATCAACAGTTCTAGAATGAGTGGAGAACATTTCTATAAGGAATAAAAACAGCTCTGAAAGGATGAAATACAACAAACACAGGTCAGCCCTGGTCTGTTTTTAGTAAATCTGCTGTAGAGGAGTTTTGTTCTGTTCACCATTGAACCCAGAATCAGCATTTAGAGTCAAACTAAAGAAGCAGTGTGGTGGTCTAAGATAAAACCTGCTGAGTCTCCTCATTACATAACAGCTGTTTGATATTTACAGACTCAGAGTCACTCTGACTCCTACATTCCCCCGGTTTCTTTTGTTTTGGAGGAAGTGAAGGCAGCAGACTGTCATGAGTCAGTCAAACATCAACATCTCTGAGGAGGGAAGTTTAGGATTTTCCAAAACCAGACTTCTTCCTTTAATGAGCCATAAATATAAAAATATGAGTCTATAGCTCATCTGTGGTCAGACTGCTGACGGGCGCTGTTACACATCAGGGTGTTTCCAGAATAAAACACGTGTAGATCCATGTCTCTGCCACCTCTCACCTCCTTTAACCACATCAGGAATCTGGATCTCTGAGGTTCTGATGTTCAGCCAAGCTTCTTCACACCCCACTGTCCAAACTGTGTCGAGATGAATCCAGCAGAACCCAAACGTCCTCCAAAGGACAGAGACGCTCTGGAGGCCGCCTGCAGCCACACTTCAGCAGCTAAACGGCATGCTGGCTGCAGCCTACCTGGACTTAGCATGGTCCTGGGCTTTGGAGGTCTTCTTCCATGGTTGCTCTTATAACCAGACAGTCAATGTTCTGGACGGTTCTTAGAAGCTGGGCTGTAGCACGGGGGCAGAGGGTCCTGAATACCTGGGCCCACAGTAGGGAGGGGCCCTCAGGAAGTCTGCAATGAAAAATGTATTTCTAATGTTTTTTTCTGAGTAATAAGTGACATTATTAAACCAAAAGTGACTAAAACAGCCATCCTCAACGCCCATTTAAGCTGCCTTGTGCAGTTAAATGCCACTTTTTGCCCATTTTTCCCACATTTCTTTCTGATTTTTGCCCATTTAAGTCACTTGTCACTCATTTTTTGCCACTTTGGGACCGTTTTTGCCAATGTAAACTCATTTTTTGGTCACTTCTAACCCGTTTTTGCCACTTTCTGCCCGTTTTTGCCATTTTTCTCCTTGTGTTTGCAGCTTTGAGCCCATTTTTGTCACTTCTCACCCATTTTTCCACACTTTTGTCCTGCTTTTTGCAATTTTTTGCCCCTTCTTGCCACTTCCAGCTATTTAAGCTGCCTTTTGCAATCAAATGCCCCCTCTTTTCCCCATTTTTGCCACTCTTGCTGCTTTTTGCCCACTTTAGTCACTCTATTCATTTTGCCACTTTTTCTCCCCATTCTTGCCATTTTACCCAGTTTTTGCAATTTTATGCCTATTTGTGTCTGGTTTGAAGCAAAAACTCAAACGGGAGGATCCAAATGCAGAACTCAAGAAAGGATGTAATCAAACAAACAAAAGACCTTTCTCACACTAAATCCAGAGGAATCAAAACTCAAAATCCATCAAACAAAGGAGGTGAAATGACTGGGAGGCACTAAGAAAATCACTGAGAGTACCACGGGGAAGTGTGACAAACTGCCAAAGAACAGGGAGAAACACCGAGCTTCAGCACACAGGGAGTGACTGCACCAGGAGAGAAAGGTGTGGATGACGAGACTCAGGTGAAACTAGTGAGGGTGATCACAGGGGAGGGAAACTGAAGCAGGAAGCAAAACTGGAATCAAACACAAGGGAAGACAACGACAAAATAAAACAGGAAACATGGAACAACACACAATACACAAGAAGACTGGAGCAGGAGGAGAAGCAAGCATGAGGCACTAAGAGGGAGCTAGGAAGCAAACACAGACGCAGGGAGTCACACTAAACAGGACATGAGGCACAAAACACACAGAACACAAGGGCTACAGAGAACATCAGAGAAACATGACAGTTTGCCCCTTTTCACCCATGTTTTGCCACTTCTTTGCCACTTTTTGGGCATTTTCCCACTTTTAGTTTTATTGCCACTTGAACCCAGTTTTGCCACCTCTTAGATTGTGGCTCCTGCAAAGGTATTTTCAACTATTTGGCTCTTAAAAAGTTTGTCAGACATCAACCCTGTGGTTCACGGTAAAGCTCTAACATCCTTTTTATCAGGACAACCTGGGCTGTAAGGACGTGTGCTGCGCTAATGTCTCTGGAATTTAAAGACATTTTTGGGACCATAAAGACAAAAGAAAAACTAAAAACAGTTTTAATGAGTGACACAGTAAACGATAGTGACCAAGACTTTTTTGGCACAAACTTGTCCTGTCATCTCTTGGCGACAACAAAGTCTTTAAACGTCTTTAAAATAGTCACATTTTTACACAGGAAGTACGTGCACCTTTATCTACTGGCTGATCATTAATCAGAGCAGTTCCTGTCTGCAGAGACACAGAGGGACACTCCTGTGGTTGAGTTTGGCACCCATGATCTAAGGGTAAAGACGTGTGCGCTTTGGTGAAGCCTAACGCCATGACAGGACATGTCATTGTTTCCACAGCCATGATAGGCTAATAACAAAATGATGTTCAATATCAGAGTTCCTGGTGTAGATTTGATCTTCTGAGATCCTGGAAAGTCGTCCCAGTTCCAGGCTCCATTCTGATCTATGCTCCCAAAGTTTTCTTTAAATAAGCTGTGTCTCTTCTCGACGATGACGTTGGTCTCGGAGGGTTAAAAACTGCTGCTATCTTCCATCCAAGCCAATCACTGGTCACTGTTGTTTACCAGCTTTAGTTCAGATAAACCTCACCTGTAGCTACCGCCTCCTCAGGTGACACACATCATCTCTGACTGATGCATCTGCAGGTGAATCTTTGCTGAGTGATGAAGAACTAAGGGTGCAGGTGACACACAAGGGTTAAACAGTCTGCCACCAAGAGACCCTAATCCTCTGTTCAAGTCAATAAATCTTGGTTTTTAATGTTTATAAAAGTGCTGCTGTTTTCTGGACTGTTCTGTGGTAAACAGGATTTTCTAACAAGGCGGAGTTTAATAATTTGAAGTTCTGCCAACCAACCAGGAGGATTCCTTTAGAACACACCTGCAGCTTTTCAGAGACCTCTAGCTGCATTCATTGATTTGTGCCCTCCTGGGATTCAAACCCAAGAACGCTGCAGAGTTCAGCTCACATTTGGATGCATTTATTCCCTGTGTGATTAGGACTGTATGCATGCTGTGTTTCAGATGATTCTCTGTGCAGGGAACCTATAGATGTACGTGAGGACGTATGGAAGTGAACTCACTGACCCAGAGAACGTCTAAGTTTATGCATGTGTTTGAAACTGAATCCTGCAGAGACACAGCTGCAGCCGTCTGGGCTTCATTCAGCACTTTCACCAGCAGAGTCGAGGCTGTGTGCCAAACGTGCATTTTTGAGTCTGAAAGTTCTGGAGCTTTGGAGGAACGGCTGAGTGAGAGAACTTTAAAGATGGACATCCTCCAGCGCTCTTCCCCCCACACGTCCCTCCACGTGCCGCGTGGACGCCACGTCAGCGGCGTCAGCCTGAGTCTGAGTGTGAGCGTGTTTAAAGAGCAGCAGGGAGCAGTCAGAGTCCAGGTTTCACCCTCAGACTCTCTAAAGCTGCTGCGTCACCTCAGCTCTGATCCACTGACTGTTTGACTTCACAGCGCTGTGGTTTCCTGCTCTAAAAACCAAGAAATCCCTTCAAATCTTTACTGACTCCTCAGAGAAACACTGTGCTTAGTTATTTTTCAGTCCAAGGCTGCTTGTTTGTCAGGAGACTTTCCATCAGAGCAGAGACAGTTAGTAGAAGTTCACCCCAACAGTGACGGCAGCAGGCCTCAGAGGGTTAAACTGCCACAAACATGTCAACAGTGAAGAGATCAGCATGGATGTAGCTACAGCGGCACTTTGAGCAGACCTGGACCTTTCTTTACTGTCAGAAGAGTTAAGAACTGAATCTAAACTTTTCTTTGTGTTTGCTCTTCTCCTGGCAGACGTTTCATCCACCAGCCGGCTCCACTGACAGTGAACAACCAAGAACACTCCCTGCTGTATGCAGCTTATTTCCCATGGTGCTGCATGACTGCCTCACTTTGTTGCTCCAATTAGTCACTAATGACCCGAATGTTCTTCCCCTCACCCTTTAAAGTTCTATTTGATTCTGTCCTTCCCAAACTATGAAGTCTATGATGGATGTGAAATAAATCCAAGACATGGAAGGTAACCTGATGGATGTGTGAAAGCTTCAGCAGGAAACGTTTGAGAAAAGGCAGAGGCTTTGAAAAATCCTCAGAGTGTGATTGGGTGAACGTTCTGTCTGTCACATCTCTACGGGCCAATCAGAGCAACAGAACACGTGACGTTACTGCTATCGAGCTGCTCGTGCACAGCTACTGAGGAATAACGGTAACCATGGCGACTGTAGACATGTCAGTACTCAACTTTGTGGTTTTTGATAAGAAAAAAAACTCACTGCTGTTCTTTGTTCTTCTTTAAACGAAGAAATGTCGTCCAGTTCTGATCAAACTGGCGCTTTAGCAGCATCCACGCTAACCTCTTCCTCCATAACTGCACCAGCTCTCGCTGCTGCTTGCTTCTGTCATGACTCCACCGCACCTGAAAGTACCGCCCCTCATCGCTGATTGGTCCTGTCACTTTCTAACCGGGCCCAAACGGTTCAGACGGGAGCTTTGAAGATGGATTCACCAGAGAGAAACACAGAAACGGGCGTATCCATCTGCTTTGCGAGGTTAATGGAGAGGTGCATGTGCAACAATGAACACATTTACAGCTGCAAACATTCATCATTACTCAGCCCTTTACTCTGAGAACAGCAGGGCTGAGTCTGCAGAGAGCGGGTCTAAGAACCAAACACTGAAAGCAGCATTTACACAATCAGAGGAGAAAATAAATGTGATGGCAGAAGAATCACTGAAATACATTAGCTGCTGTGAAAGCTGCACCCAAAGATCCCGCATTGATTTTTATTATCATAAGGAACATTTAATGACAGATTTGATGTTTAATACCAGTGAACATCTCTGTTATTTACCCTGCATGGTGGTGAATGTCATCAGGAGTTATAACCTCTAGAGCAGAGTCAGGTGTCAGACCTGTGACGAACCCTGACGAGTCTTTTTCACTCCTTATTTTGTCTGCAGAGTGTGGAGGTGGCGAGCTGCGTCCAACACATTCCTGCCTGAAATAGAGCGAGTGTGGGGTTTCACCGGCCTGACCCGCTCGGCTGCATTACACAGATCCAGTCCTCTCTGATGACATACTAGCACAGTTATTCTCAGATGTGAGCGCGCTCTCAGCAAGCAATGCTGCAGCTGCATGTGTGTGGGCGGGGCCAGAAGCTGCAGAAGTCAATCTTCAAAAGGTGACCATTTTTAGAAATTCTTCCAGAAAATATTGGTGCAGTTATTGAATCATTCTTTGAATATTTCCCATGAGAGTGAACATTTGTCCAGTGTGGGTCTGATGGTCAGCAGGTTAATTTAAAGCTGATGAAAATAGTCGGACTCTGCAGCCAAAGTTCACTCAGCCATCAGCGTGCAGCCTGGAAGGAAAAACTCCCGCCAACCAGCTGTCCAAAAAGGGTGTTACTGCTCTGATTCCAAGAAGATCACCCAATGAACCTGAAGGAGGAGGAGGAGGAGGAGGAGGAGGAGGAGGAGGAGAGGGTCTTTAGGTTCTTCAGTTCAATCCCGGTCATGGAGAGAGTGAGAGCGAGGGAACAGCGGGGGAATTTCAGAGTGTGTGAGAGTGTGTGTGAAGCAACAGGCTGCCAAATATGGTCAGGGAAGACGAGCGAGGGAGAGAGAGGACTGGAAAAAGTTCTTGTTCTTTAGTGGTATCAGCTGATGTTGGACATGTTTAATGCCTCCATCCAAACACAAAAGATTAAATATATTTTTAACTGTAGGACAGTCAGGACATGAACTTTAGCACGGTAAAATAACTACGCTCTCTCTCTCTGAAGCCCTCAGCAGAGTTAGAGATGAACCAGACCACAGCTGCCACTGCGCAGAAACACATTCATGACATTAACACCAGAAAACTTTTAGACCACAGAAATAAACATTTAGACATCCTGGTTAGAATAAGGTTTTGGTCCTAGAACTTTTTTACTGTCAGAGAAGTCTGCTCTTAGAATAAAACCTGTCTATTTTAGATATTAAACAGAGCTAACTGGAGGTTATATGCATGCATGTGGACCTGTGGACAACACAATACAAATACCTGCAGCCCCAGCTTCAGGTCAGAGCAGAGGCATGAATACTGGCGTCTGCAGATGTGTGCATAATCACCTCCACCAAGGAGGTTATGTGGTTGGCAGGGTTTGTTTGTTAGTTTGTATCCGGATCACCGTCTGGATCCAGGAATGATTTAAAGGATTCTGTACTATTGGGAGATAGGGCTGATGGCAGAGGTCTGCGCTCTCTGAGAGCTTTTCTAGTTATGAGTGTGGCTGAGCTGACCAACAGGTAGACACGTTAGCTCTGTTTGTCAGGAGCCAGGGGGGCGGCTGGCCCGTACCATGCTGAGGTATACCTGTCCCACCCTCTGGCAGCTACTTTTAATTTTAGTTTTAGTCTTTAAATGAAATACATTTTAGTTTGACTCACATTTTAGTCATTTCTATCCTTTTTAGTTTTAGTCTAGTTTTAGTACATAAAAGTCCTCACGTTTTAGTCTCTACTTTTAGTCCAAGCTCTTGTCTAAGTCTGGTACCAGACCATGGTAGCTAACCTGGGGTCCCTGCTTTCTACAGCTGAGAGGAAGAATAGCTACAGATGTTTAAGACAGATTTACCCACAGTGGAGAAATATCACAGATTTAAAATGTCTGCTGAAAACTACCTTTTGTCAGTTTTAGTCATCATAGATCTATTTTTTAGTCTTAAGGCCTGTGCACACTGAGTCCGATTATTTCATCCAAATTTTTCAGAGGTTAAAAAAGAAAACTGAGCTCATGTTCTGATCAAGGCTGCACACTGACGCTGACATTTTGGTCCGTCATATTTTTTATTGGGAACAGGTTCAATTTCATGTGAAATTTCGCATCAGTCCAAGTCATTTAAATGGGTGAGTGATGATCCAAAACAGCGTCTGCTGCTTCCTCCTCGCTTGCTCACCCCCGCCAGACCCCTCCTCCCTCTCTCTCTCCTTCTCTCTCGCACTAACCTCACTTTAAACACCGAAGTTTGCTCATTTATTCTGTGGATGTAAACCATGGAAATATAACAGATAGATGGGTGATTGATGATTCAGATCAGCGCCCGTTACTTTATTCTCTCTCGTTCTCTCACCCCTGTCCACCTCCTCCCTCTCTCCCACCCTTGAACTCTCGCTGCAAACACCGTAGTTTTCCGGTGTATTATGTGGATATCAGCCATGGAAATATAACAGGTAAAGGCAGACGTTGTAACCTACTCACAGCTCATAACAGAGACAGAGTTAAAACATTGCTCCCTCCATCTCTCTAACGTGGATCAGCACTATTACACATGAACGGGCGCTGAGTGAAGCTCTGTGTCAGGATGGATCCAGCAGGATTTTAAAGGCGTGACAGAGACGCAGGCTCGCAGTACTGAACTATTTGCCACCTACTCAGAATTTTTGCAGTGAAGGCAAATAAAAACGCATCAGATCCAGTGTGCAAGGTCCGAGTGCGTGACGTTTTTTCGGATTACGGATCCAAAAAAAAAAACACATCTGAAAATAATGGACCCAGTGTATAAAGACCTTTAGTCTAGTTTTAGTCATCACAGATCGATTTTTTAGTCTTAGTCTAGTTTTAGTTGTGAAAAAAAGGCTGTCGACGAACGTTTTTAGTCGGAGTTTAGTCAATGTAACTACCTGTGGTTGCAGAGACACATGGCGTTTTTAAGATGCATGCTCTCTCAGAGTCAGCAGAACGGAAGAATCCACTCTTGTGTGCATGCATAAGCAATCTAATGCTGATGCTCACCTGTTCCACCTGCCAGGGCTGAGAAAGTGTACTGTGTGTACCTGAGCACGGTGCTGCGCACTCACAGTGGTCAAACCAACTGGACTTTCTGGAGCAGGAGTGCCTGGATAGGGTACAGATTTCCCAGTGTGAGTGCACCCTGCTTGGATGCTTCATGTTTCCTGACTCAGAGATTCTTGGGTCCATTGCATCAGTGCTGATTGTACTGCCATGATCAACATGTGGATGATTTATCCAAACAGAGGAAACAGTCAGGGCAGCAGGAGCCTCATTGTTAAGGCTGGAGTCCTTGGTGCATCCCTGCACCAGCTGCAGGTTTGACTTCTAGTCTTTCCTCGTTGATGTTTCTCCTGATCTCCTACAAAGGTTCTCTGTTCTCTTCAGCCGTTCTGCCAATGGCGTCTTTAACAAAGTCCCAAAAATCCTCAGACTGGTGGACTGGGAGGAGTTAGAACTATTCAGTTAGGTGAAGTCGAATGTATATTTGTGTTTAAATCAGCAGCTTAAATAACAGATTTCATAGATTCTTACTGTAACTCAGCACTGATGGTATGTCATCCATGGACTATCACTACCTACGAAACTCTGCGCTCTACTATTTAAAGCATCTGGGAGGATTTTTGGCTGAAATGAATACTGACACACACTCCTCTCACTGACAAACACCTCTCACCAAAAACATGCACTAAATAAATGTTTGAGACAGCAGGATGAAAATCAGTGATCTATCTTTGTTTCTTTGTAAAATGACACACATGAACAGGACTAAATCAGTAAAACCTAGATACTTCTAATCAAACCAACACAAACTAAAAGTTCCTCACATCAGTCTTCAAAGAAGCATTATTGCAGGAAGTTACCCTCAATTTACACATGCAACGGCTGTGCTGAGGAGCAGATGTGCAGCACTTAGAGCTCTGACCAGAGGTGAGTCACCTCTCACACTGTCAAACCCTCACCCTAACCCTGAGACAGGATCAGAGCTATGATTTTACTCAGGAAGGGTCTGTCAGCCTCTGTCGTTAATCTGGACATGATCCCATGATTTCTGTTTTACTGCCACTGAGGGAGAGCACGTTATAATGAAAAGGCTTGTGTTTGCTACAGAGGATGTATAGTTTCATGTCAAATCCAGTGGTTTCCCCCCTTTAAAGTAAACCGCTCCTCATCCATGACGCTGTAGCGTTGTGACCTCCAGTGTGCTTCTGCTGGTGCTGCAGGATGCTGTCGCCATGGTTTCTACTGGGAGTCTGTGCATGGTTTTCTATTTTGAAGTTGACCTGATACTCTGCATGTTTTCTGGCTCTTTGATCCATCTGCTCTACGTGGATGGATGCAGTGAAAATACAACCTGATATAACAGACCGATTAGTTTCACACGTCCATCAGGATACTCACAATGCTGGGAGGAATAGAGGAATATTCACCCTCTGGTGATGATGTTCAGTCGTCCGGTGAAACCACGGGTGAGACTGATGGTGCGTCTGTGAGCAGCGACATGGACTCCGTACGCCACGATAGTCCACAAAGCAGCTCATACCGAAGCTGATGCTTTGCCTCACCGTGGCCGGGGAGGGAGTAATCAGTGAATGCCGAGGAGGGGGCATGGTGGGGGTATCGGGGTGGTCAAAGCACCACGAATAGTGATGGATGTAGGGAATGAAAAACACCCCGGAGATAGGGGCAGCCATGTTAGAAGCTGTGGGAGAAAACGTACAGTCAATGGTGGTGGAGGCCACCTGGTGATGTCAGAATATGCGAATTAGATGAGTGAATTTACTCCCATCACAAACTTTGGGTCATACTGAAGAGTTTCCTCATTTGCAGTATGCCTTTATCTCTGACCACTTTCCAGCTACAGCCTTTAGAAATCTTGATATCACATTTGAATATTTTCTTGAAAAAACTCTGGCGTCCAAAGAGTTAAGAAAAATGAATGAAAACTTTCCATTGCAGGCTCCTCCAGGGCCCCTCCCTACTGTGGGCCTGGGTAATCAGTAACCCCCCCCCCCCGCCCCGTGCACAGGTAAAATAAAGTTTTCTCCTCTCAGGCTGCAGGGATGCACGCTCAGATGTCGTGCACTCGTGCTGGTAGCGTGCTCACAGGTTATAACGTCTGATTTTCACTTATTCATTCTCAGTCCCAGCCTCTCAGACGTGACATCTCCATATTCTCACTGATGCCAGCCTTTCTGCTTCAGTTAATGTTCTCTCAGTTTTAAGGCTTTTAAATCAATAAAGATGCTAATGAGTAGTAAACTAGCTCAGAGCCTCTCTACTCCTCTGATCCCTGATCCAGGTCTTAGATTTGACCAAAGCACGGCACAGATCATTCATTTAGTCCTAAAGAGACTGTTTGCAAAGCGGTAAGGGCCTTTGCTCCATAAATGGTCCTAAAAAGTCAGCTGATCAGAAACATGTCAGAAGTATGGATATGAACCTGAAGAAGCACGTGACGCCCGAGCACGCCGCCCTCTCCAAACTCTCAGCCAGGATTTCATAACTTGAAAATGTGATCTTGAGTTTCTCCCTCTGTCTTCTTCTAGTAGTCCTAAAAATAACATCTTCTGGTAACACCACTCCACCGCACTAACCCTGATCTCCCGCCCTGGCTCCTCCTCCTCCTCCCCCGCCGTTCCTGACGTTCCTAGAATCTTCCAGAGTTGCAGCTTCAGAGAACTTCCAGAAGCTGCCGGCTCCGTGTCGTTCTCATGTCACTCTCTCTCCACATGTAGATCACATGTGAGATTAGCTGACATGTATGTGTCATCATCGGCACGTCTGATTGGTTCACTGCACGTATGGCCCACCGCCTCATTGGCTGTCTGTGTGCTCAGTGACCTGGCGGGTTTTTGAGAATGTGCACACCCCTCTGTACCGTCTGAACCTCACATCGACCACAGAGAGGTCTGGGAAAGGCTGAAGAGATCTAAATGAAGTCATAATGGAGCTGTTAGGACAGCCGCTGGCCAGAGATTAAACTTTATTCCCTCTCTGTGTAAAACTCCTAACTGTATTTCTAAATCTGCCCTACCCTTCCTCTGTAACAGATTACATCCAAACATATCCATGATGGCCGCCGGCATATAGCTGATAGATATTAGAGCCAACATGCACGATTAGGAGGTGGCAGGTGGATCTGCAGGTCCCTCTGCTCTCAGATAAAAGGTCACAGATCCTCCAGATCGGTGCAGTCTGCAGCAGGAAAGATTCCCCTTTAAGCTTTGCTGTAAGTCTGCTGTTTCTGATGCATCTCTGCTGTGAGCCGAGTCTGGAGGCCTGATGTTTTCAGGCCCATTCAGGAACGGAGACCTCAGAAACGCTTTGACTGATTTTCTCCTCCAACATCAAGGCTGCCTCAGAGATGAGCGAGTGCAGCTTTGGAGCTCAGGTGTCATTTTTATCCTTTCCTGTTGAACACAGTATGAATTTAGCAAAATGCATGTAGATTTTTGTTTAACTTTGCACACAGATGAACTTTTGATTCTGGAGATCTTAGAGCAAAGGTCGAGTTTATGTGGCCTTATGGGTGGGGGTGAAACTTCAGTAATGGGGATCGATGACGGTACAGAGCAGGGGTTTTCAACGTGTGTGAGAGTGAGCCCCCCCATGAAGAACGGACCCATTCGGTGGACCCCCACCCACAAAAAGGATTCAAACTGAAAAAAAATAAACAACAACATGTCAAGCATTTATGTCTGACCTTTAACCTTTGACCTGAATATATTTTGGATATTTTGGTTTCAAATGTCCTTAAACATCTGCCTTTCCCTCTTATTCAGTTAGAATTTCATTAAATAACCTTTTTCATATTTTTTCGACCATTTTGCCACTCTTCCCCATTTTTTTCCACTTTCATCCCATTTTTGCCCTTTTTCATCTTTTTGCCCATTTAAACTACCTTTCATCATTAAATGTCTCTTTTTTCCCAATTTTTCACCTTTTTGTTTTTATTTTTTTACAATTTTGTGCCACTTTTTCTCCATTTAAGCTGCCCATCACCATTAAATACCACTTGTTTCTCTTTCCCCAATTTTTGCCTCTTCTTTTTGCTATTTTCACCTTTTTCAAATTTTTTTGCCACTTTATGTCCATTTAAACTTCCCTTTGCCATTACCACTTGTTTCCTCTTTTTTGCCCATTTTTGCCACTCTTGTCTGCTTTTTGCCCATTTTAGTCACTTTCCACTCATTTTTTTGTCACTTCTCATCCGTTTCTGCTACTTTCTGGCCATTTTTCCACTTTTTCTCCCCATTTTTACCCTTTTTTTGCTGTTTTTTGACCATTTTGCCACCTTTAACCTATTTAATTGCTACTTCAAGCTGTTTTTGTCTCTTTTCACCTCTTAGATTGTGGCTCTTGCAAAGGTATTTTCCATAATTTTGCTCTTTGGTTGAGTAACACTGCTCTATAGTCCCTATAGTAACTATAAGTTACTATAGGGACTATAGAGCCTCCCCTGAAGCTCTGTGGCGCCAGGGTTAGGGTCAGGGTTAGGGTCAGGGTTAGGGTCAGGGGGAGGCCCACCTCACACTTTGAACCACTGCTTTAGCGTATAATACTGATATGGAGTCACTATTACTAAAACGTAGGCCTTCATCAGTTCAGGGGTAACTCAGGCCAACACTGTGGAGTTTGATAGGAGTGCTGGGATTCTGGAACATTTCTAAAAAAAAGTCAGTTAGATAAAAAAACATAAAGACAGAGTAATCATGATTGATGGGTATGATTATTTTGGCTGTTTTTGAACAAACAGAATGATTTATTCTTACATCTGTGTCTGAAATGTGAGCCGGATCGTCTCTGCTGCTAAATATTTAAATCAAAATGGTGCTGGAATGGATCTGAAGCCTGATTTATGCTTCTTCGTTGCGTCAACGGCGTAGCTACGCGTAGCCCTCTGCGTTGATGCTGACCCCTACGCCGTAGCCTGACGCGCCTCCAAAAAATCCTAACTACGCGTCGTGGCAATGTGGACCGCAAGGGCTGTGATTGGTCCGCTCAAAACGTGATTTCTTCATCCAGGTCCCTCAGTGGGCGGACCAGTGTGGTAAATTCACCTCAGCCTCGACCGGTTTAGCGGTCGTACAGACAACCTCCGCAAACGTCTTCCCTGTTGCCTGCGCTTCAACATTTGCAAGAGAACTTGTTCATCGATATCGATGGGCTCCGACTCCAAACACACCCGCTCCACCTCGGTTGCCATGACTGGAAGATAAACAAGGATTCAGATGTGACCCCTCTGAAACCACACACACAGCCACACCCCCTAGTGGCATGGCAGTGAATTGCAGAGCGACGTGTTCCCTCGACGCAGAACTTTGAATGGTCAACGACGGCGTTGTGTCAATGGCTCAATGCAGAAGCATAAAGCATGCTGTAGACGCTCACGTCACCTTAAAGAGATGTTGTACCTCCTTCAGGAGACCTCATCACAGTTCCAGTATGAAGTCTTCAGCCCTGTAGGACCTCAGCACCGATCCTCAGATTAAACATGAGCCTAATATGATCATGAAGAGGGGTTGATGTTTTTAAATGTGCTGAAATTGCAAAATCTGACAGGAAAGTGGCAAAAACTGAGAGAAAATTGTCAAAAATGGATGTGAAGTGACAAAAAAGAGTAAAGGGTGGCAAAATTGGCCATGAAGGGGCAAAAAAGTGTCAAAATGAGATTAAAAATGACTTCAAAGTGACTGAAATGTGCAAAAAGCAGCAAAGACTGGCAAAAATGTGGCATTTAATGGCAAACATCATCTTAAATGGGCAAAAAATGGCAAGAAAGGGGGAAAAATAGCATTAAGCAGGATTAAAGTGGTGAAAGCTGCTGAAAAAGGGCAAAAACAGGATGAAAGTTGCAAAAAGAAGTGGCAAAAGTGGGCTGAAAGCAGTCAAAATTGATTAAAAGAGGCCAAAATTGAAAAAAGGGCACAACATTGCAAATAAGAGCAATGGAAATATACAGACAAAAGGGTGACAGTTAAAGCCAGCTGTGGGAAACAAACTGGTTCATGTGACTTGCAATGGATAATTTCTGAGGTCAAAGTGTCCCTTTTTTTTTTTAAAGTTTTCTGCAGGAACAATGTTTCAAATTTAGACATAAAAGAGCCACAAATCACGACCAAAGAGGCACATGCTGAGTATCACTGATGTAAGCCATGGTTATACTCGGATCTGTCCGTGTGACGTCTGTCCCCAAACTCATCAAATCCAGTTTATCAATGACCTGATCAGAGACTCAATGTTCCCTCTGATCCGCAGCATCAAAAACGTCCCGTCCTAAATAATGAAATAACCAGAGAGGCAGACATGTGAGGGGACTCTGAGGGACAGAAACAGCCGGCTGTCCGACCACACAAAGGAGCATCTGTGAGAGTCCAGAGACCTGCAGGGATCCTCATCACCACACACTCTTTAGTTTTTGTTTGTGGCTCTGTGACAGAAGTGTGTGTGACCATAAGAGGGCCGGCCGCCGGCTAGCGGGCGGGAACACCTCAGCGGAGCGGGCGCTAACTCTCTTTGTTTGTGGTGAATGAACCGTGAAACGTCATGAAGTTATCTTCTCGTGATAAAAGTCTGATTCTGAGCAGAACATGAATGTGTTTGATAAAAGCTGGCTCAGATGTCAGCGTTATTTTCCAGTGAAAAGGTTCGGATCACTGAGTAAAGCCGTGCAGCGTTAGCTCTCTGTTCTCTTCAACAGCTCAGAATAAATGATCTCTGTGAGCAGCCGCAGACTCATGGACTCATGCTGCAGCCATGAAGACCGGCGCTGCACAGACTCTCAGACTGCTCGGCTGAAATTGTGCAACATCAGAGTTTCAGAGTGATGAAATTCAGAGATGTGTTGGCTCATCTTCAGAGGTTCAGGGAACCGTGTTTCCTGTGTGACAGTGTGCTGAAACATCTGGATAAAGGAAAGCTGGAGTCTGCAGGCAGAGAGAGGGAGTAGAGATGACCAGTGTGACCTAAAACCTTTCACTTTATCACAGTTTATCACTCAGACGCTCAGCGCTACACTAGAACATTCTCAGACTGATTTCAAACACTCAAAGACAGTTTCTACAGATTTATACATCCAGGCCAAATATCTGCTGTCTGCAGGAGAAATATCAGCGTGAAGAGTCCACATCCATGAGATCTCACAGAAACGGCGTGATCAAACGTGACTTCAGTAGACAGCAAACATGGAGGATGGTAGAAATCTTCAGCTGGCTGTCCTGAAGTTCATAACAGCTGCAGAATTATAAAAACAGGTTTATCCACGGGAAGCTCATAAACTAAGTATTTCAACAGGTTCATCAGTGCTGAGCATGCACATCCCCTCATTTCCTCTCTCTGATTGGCCCGTCATGAATGTGACAGACGGATCCTTCATCAGCTTAAATCTCCTGGTGTGACTCCAGACTCAGCTCTCCTTCATTATATCTTCTAACAGCGTTAGAGTGGTTTACTGCTTAGTTTCTCTGAAGGTGTGATAAACTTAAAATCTCTTATTTGGGGGGGCCAAACTATGGCCTCAGGGCAAATGCGGCCTGCAGTCCAGTTTTGATTGGTCCAAAACAAATTCTAGAAGTGAAATGAATTATGGCCCACATCTGAACACGGAGCTGGGGCTAACTCTGAAAACATCTCAGCAAGAAGAATTTATTCATGTGTTTTTGTGGCTAAACTAAGACCATCCATACATTTTCTATACCGCTTTTCCCGTTTGGGGTCACGGGGGGGAGCCTATCCCAGCTGTCATTGGCCAAGAGGCGGGGAATACTCTGGACTGGTGGCCAGTCAATCACAGGGCTGAAACTAAGACCACACTGGGCAAAATACTGGCAATCAGAATAATAATCTTGTCTCCTAACCCTCTGATGAGTTTTGGCAGTAAAGAGCAGCCCCAATAATGTCCCAGGGGCGGAGCTAGTGCCAGCGAGGACCAAACAGCGCCCCCTTAAGTCTGACTGGCATCCCCAAAAACCTTAACCCCCCAGAGCAGATGGATACGCCTGTTCCTGTCTTTCTCACCAGTGAATCCATCTTCAAAGCTCCTGGTCAGAAAATGACAGGACCAATCAGCGACGAGGGGCGGTACTTTCAGGCGCAGCGAAGTCGTGATGTAAACAAGCAGCAACAAGAGCTGGTGCAGTTATGGAGGAAGAGATCAGCGTGGATGCTGCTAAAGCGCCAGTTTGATCAGAACTGGACGACATTTCTTTCTTTAAAAGAAGAACAAAGAACAGCAGTGAGCTGTTTTCTTTTCAAAAACCACAAAAGTGGAGTACTGACATGTCTACAGTCGCCATGGTTACCGTTATACAGTTCTCTATGGAGTTTACTCCTCTGTAGCGGCTACGTCACCTCATTTGTTGCTCTGATTGGCCCGTGAAGATGTGACAGACAGAATGTCCCAGCCTCCTCCTTTATAGCCTAAAGCTCCACCTCCTCCACCCCAGCCTCCTCCTTTATAGAGTAAAGCTCCACCTCCTCCACCCCAGCCTCCTCCTTTATAGAGTAAAAGCTCCACCTCCTCCACCCCAGCCTCCTCCTTTATAGACTAAAGCTCCACCTCCTCCACCCCAGCCTCCTCCTTTATAGCCTAAAGCTCCACCTCCTCCACCCCAGCCTCCTCCTTTATATAGTAAAGCTCCACCTCCTCCACCCCAGCCTCCTCCTTTATAGAGTAAAAGCTCCACCTCCTCCACCCCAGCCTCCTCCTTTATAACCTAAAGCTCCACCTCCTCCACCCCAGCCTCCTCCTTTATAGAGTAAAAGCTCCACCTCCTCCTCCACCCCAGCCTCCTCCTTTATAGAGTAAAGCTCCACCTCCTCCACCCCAGCCTCCTCCTTTATAGAGTAAAGCTCCACCTCCTCCACCCCAGCCTCCTCCTTTATAGAGTAAAAGCTCCACCTCCTCCACCCCAGCCTCCTCCTTTATAGACTAAAGCTCCACCTCCTCCACCCCAGCCTCCTCCTTTATAGACTAAAGCTCCACCTCCTCCCCCCCAGCCTCCTCCTTTATAGCCTAAAGCTCCACCTCCTCCACCCCAGCCTCCTCCTTTATAGCCTAAAGCTCCACCTCCTCCACCCCAGCCTCCTCCTTTATAGAGTAAAGCTCCACCTCCTCCACCCCAGCCTCCTCCTTTATAGAGTAAAAGCTCCACCTCCTCCACCCCAGCCTCCTCCTTTATAGAGTAAAGCTCCACCTCCTCCACCCCAGCCTCCTCCTTTATAGAGTAAAAGCTCCACCCCTTCCACCCCAGCCTCCTCCTTTATAGACTAAAGCTCCACCTCCTCCACCCCAGCCTCCTCCTTTATAGAGTAAAAGCTCCACCTCCTCCACCCCAGCCTCCTCCTTTATAGCCTAAAGCTCCACCTCCTACCCCCCAGCCTCCTCCTTTCTAGAGTAAAGCTCCACCTACTACCCCCCAGCCGCCCCCTTTTTAGAGTTAAAGCTCCACCTCCTCCACCCCAGCCTCCTCCTTTATAGAGTAAAGCTCCACCTCCTCCACCCCAGCCTCCTCCTTTATAGACTAAAGCTCCACCTCCTCCACCCCAGCCTCCTCCTTTATAGAGTAAAAGCTCCACCTCCTCCACCCCAGCCTCCTCCTTTATAGCCTAAAGCTCCACCTCCTCCACCCCAGCCTCCTCCTTTATAGAGTAAAGCTCCACCTCCTCCACCCCAGCCTCCTCCTTTATAAAGTAAAAGCTCCACCTCCTCCACCCCAGCCTCCTCCTTTATAGACTAAAGCTCCACCTCCTCCACCCCAGCCTCCTCCTTTATAGCCTAAAGCTCCACCTCCTCCACCCCAGCCTCCTCCTTTATAGACTAAAGCTCCACCTCCTCCACCCCAGCATCCTCCTTTATAGACTAAAGCTCCACCTCCTCCACCCCAGCCTCCTCCTTTATAGACTAAAGCTCCACCTCCTCCACCCCAGCCTCCTCCTTTATAGCCTAAAGCTCCACCTCCTCCACCCCAGCCTCCTCCTTTATAGAGTAAAGCTCCACCTCCTCCACCCCAGCCTCCTCCTTTATAGAGTAAAAGCTCCACCTCCTCCACCCCAGCCTCCTCCTTTATAGCCTAAAGCTCCACCTCCTCCACCCCAGCCTCCTCCTTTATAGAGTAAAGCTCCACCTCCTCCACCCCAGCCTCCTCCTTTATAGAGTAAAAGCTCCACCTCCTCCACCCCAGCCTCCTCCTTTATAGACTAAAGCTCCACCTCCTCCACCCCAGCCTCCTCCTTTATAGAGTAAAAGCTCCACCTCCTCCACCCCAGCCTCCTCCTTTATAGCCTAAAGCTCCACCTCCTCCACCCCAGCCTCCTCCTTTATAGAGTAAAGCTACACCTCCACCACCCCAGCCTCCTCCTTTATAGACTAAAGCTCCACCTCCTCCACCCCAGCCTCCTCCTTTATAGACTAAAGCTCCACCTCCTCCACCCCAGCCTCCTCCTTTATAGCCTAAAGCTCCACCTCCTCCACCCCAGCCTCCTCCTTTATAGACTAAAGCTCCACCTCCTCCACCCCAGCCTCCTCCTTTATAGAGTAAAAGCTCCACCTCCTCCACCCCAGCCTCCTCCTTTATAGACTAAAGCTCCACCTCCTCCACCCCAGCCTCCTCCTTTATAGCCTAAAGCTCCACCTCCTCCACCCCAGCCTCCTCCTTTATAGAGTAAAGCTCCACCTCCTCCACCCCAGCCTCCTCCTTTATAGAGTAAAAGCTCCACCTCCTCCACCCCAGCCTCCTCCTTTATAGCCTAAAGCTCCACCTCCTCCACCCCAGCCTCCTCCTTTATAGAGTAAAGCTCCACCTCCTCCACCCCAGCCTCCTCCTTTATAGCCTAAAGCTCCACCTCCTCCACCCCAGCCTCCTCCTTTATAGCCTAAAGCTCCACCTCCTCCACCCCAGCCTCCTCCTTTATAGCCTAAAGCTCCACCTCCTCCACCCCAGCCTCCTCCTTTATAGAGTAAAGCTCCACCTCCTCCACCCCAGCCTCCTCCTTTATAGAGTAAAGCTCCACCTCCTCCACCCCAGCCTCCTCCTTTATAGACTAAAGCTCCACCTCCTCCACCCCAGCCTCCTCCTTTATAGCCTAAAGCTCCACCTCCTCCACCCCAGCCTCCTCCTTTATAGAGTAAAGCTCCACCTCCTCCACCCCAGCCTCCTCCTTTATAGAGTAAAGCTCCACCTCCTCCACCCCAGCCTCCTCCTTTATAGCCTAAAGCTCCACCTCCTCCACCCCAGCCTCCTCCTTTATAGAGTAAAAGCTCCACCTCCTCCACCCCAGCCTCCTCCTTTATAGAGTAAAAGCTCCACCTCCTCCACCCCAGCCTCCTCCTTTATAGCCTAAAGCTCCACCTCCTCCACCCCAGCCGCCTCCTTTATAGCGTAAAGCTCCACCTCCTCCACCCCAGCCTCCTCCTTTATAGAGTAAAAGCTCCACCTCCTCCACCCCAGCCTCCTCCTTTATAGACTAAAGCTCCACCTCCTCCACCCCAGCCTCCTCCTTTATAGCCTAAAGCTCCACCTCCTCCACCCCAGCCTCCTCCTTTATAGAGTAAAGCTCCACCTCCTCCACCCCAGCCTCCTCCTTTATAGACTAAAGCTCCACCTCCTCCACCCCAGCCTCCTCCTTTATAGCCTAAAGCTCCACCTCCTCCACCCCAGCCTCCTCCTTTATAGCCTAAAGCTCCACCTCCTCCACCCCAGCCTCCTCCTTTATAGAGTAAAGCTCCACCTCCTCCACCCCAGCCTCCTCCTTTATAGAGTAAAGCTCCACCTCCTCCACCCCAGCCTCCTCCTTTATAGAGTAAAAGCTCCACCTCCTCCACCCCAGCCTCCTCCTTTATAGTGTAAAAGCTCCACCTCCTCCACCCCAGCCTCCTCCTTTATAGACTAAAGCTCCACCCCAGCCTCCTCCTTTATAGAGTAAAAGCTCCACCTCCTCCACCCCAGCCTCCTCCTTTATAGCCTAAAGCTCCACCTCCTCCACCCCAGCCTCCTCCTTTATAGAGTAAAGCTCCACCTCCTCCACCCCAGCCTCCTCCTTTATAGAGTAAAGCTCCACCTCCTCCACCCCAGCCTCCTCCTTTATAGAGTAAAGCTCCACCTCCTCCACCCCAGCCTCCTCCTTTATAGACTAAAGCTCCACCTCCTCCACCCCAGCCTCCTCCTTTATAGAGTAAAAGCTCCACCTCCTCCACCCCAGCCTCCTCCTTTATAGCCTAAAGCTCCACCTCCTCCACCCCAGCCTCCTCCTTTATAGAGTAAAGCTCCACCTCCTCCACCCCAGCCTCCTCCTTTATAGCCTAAAGCTCCACCTCCTCCACCCCAGCCTCCTCCTTTATAGACTAAAGCTCCACCTCCTCCACCCCAGCCTCCTCCTTTATAGAGTAAAAGCTCCACCTCCTCCACCCCAGCCTCCTCCTTTATAGAGTAAAAGCTCCACCTCCTCCACCCCAGCCTCCTCCTTTATAGTGTAAAAGCTCCACCTCCTCCACCCCAGCCTCCTCCTTTATAGACTAAAGCTCCACCCCAGCCTCCTCCTTTATAGAGTAAAAGCTCCACCTCCTCCACCCCAGCCTCCTCCTTTATAGCCTAAAGCTCCACCTCCTCCACCCCAGCCTCCTCCTTTATAGAGTAAAGCTCCACCTCCTCCACCCCAGCCTCCTCCTTTATAGAGTAAAAGCTCCACCTCCTCCACCCCAGCCTCCTCCTTTATAGAGTAAAAGCTCCACCTCCTCCACCCCAGCCTCCTCCTTTATAGACTAAAGCTCCACCTCCTCCACCCCAGCCTCCTCCTTTATAGACTAAAGCTCCACCTCCTCCACCCCAGCCTCCTCCTTTATAGCCTAAAGCTCCACCTCCTCCACCCCAGCCTCCTCCTTTATAGAGTAAAGCTCCACCTCCTCCACCCCAGCCTCCTCCTTTATAGAGTAAAAGCTCTACCTCCTCCACCCCAGCCTCCTCCTTTATAGACTAAAGCTCCACCTCCTCCACCCCAGCCTCCTCCTTTAGAGCCTAAAGCTCCACCTCCTCCACCCCAGCCTCCTCCTTTATAGAGTAAAGCTCCACCTCCTCCACCCCAGCCTCCTCCTTTATAGAGTAAAAGCTCCACCTCCTCCACCCCAGCCTCCTCCTTTATAGACTAAAGCTCCACCTCCTCCACCCCAGCCTCCTCCTTTATAGCCTAAAGCTCCACCTCCTCCACCCCAGCCTCCTCCTTTATAGAGTAAAGCTCCACCTCCTCCACCCCAGCCTCCTCCTTTATAGAGTAAAGCTCCACCTCCTCCACCCCAGCCTCCTCCTTTATAGACTAAAGCTCCACCTCCTCCACCCCAGCCTCCTCCTTTATAGAGTAAAGCTCCACCTCCTCCACCCCATCCTCCTCCTTTATAAATTAAAGCTCCACCTCCTCCACCCCAGCCTCCTCCTTTATAGAGTAAAGCTCCACCTCCTCCACCCCAGCCTCCTCCTTTATAGCCTAAAGCTCCACCTCCTCCACCCCAGCCACCTCCTTTATAGACTAAAGCTCCACCTCCTCCACCCCAGCCTCCTCCTTTATAGCCTAAAGCTCCACCTCCTCCACCCCAGCCTCCTCCTTTATAGAGTAAAGCTCCACCTCCTCCACCCCAGCCTCCTCCTTTATAGAGTAAAAGCTCCACCTCCTCCACCCCAGCCTCCTCCTTTATAGACTAAAGCTCCACCTCCTCCACCCCAGCCTCCTCCTTTATAGCCTAAAGCTCCACCTCCTCCACCCCAGCCTCCTCCTTTATAGAGTAAAGCTCCACCTCCTCCACCCCAGCCTCCTGCTTTATAGACTAAAGCTCCACCTCCTCCACCCCAGCCTCCTCCTTTAGAGAGGTTTAGAGAAAGTTTGGACACCCCTACCCTCATTTATTGATATCTCTTATTAGGGATGTCAAGATTAATCCCAATAATCATGATTAATTATTAATTAATTATTATCATTGCTTTACTTTTTTATTGCAGTTCATCTCATGCTTTATTGTCCATCTCTCTCTCTCTCCATGCCTCATCCACCTTTAAAAACTCTGACAGCTGAGAGGATGACACACATGTCATCTGAACATTAACCCTTTAACTGTTTCCTTCATTATTTACCAATCCAGTACAAGTTCCTTTTTCCAGCAGAGTTCAAATCTACCTCTAAAAGCATGCTGCATCCAAACAGGAAGTCAGTTCTCTTCAGTTAAGACAGATAAAATTACAAAATGGCCCAAACACAGACCTAGAAATTTGAAATGCATTAAAAGGGTGCATATTAAACCCAGAGGTCAATCTAGGTTAAAAGTGATCTACTCGTGATAACAGAAGTCAAACTTGTGGCCATCAGAGCAACCATGGCTGACAGGTTGAGAAATCAGTGGCTTCATTATTTCACAGAACATTGGACTAAAATACGAGAACTTGTCTCAGAAAGAGGAACTTCCTCTGCAGGAGGCCACCAGCAGCTTCTCCAGTCTCCCCGTGTCTCTGAGAGCTCCTGCCTGGAGGAAGTGGCGTTATTTCTTTAAATGTTCCCGATGTTTTCAACCTGCAGTCGTGCAACATGTTCTCAACACTTATGACACCCCAGGGTCCAGACCGTTCTAAAGTTTCTATTATTAAGCAGAAAGAGGAAGAGAGAGCGGGCCGTTTGGGCTTCCTCTTCCTCTCCTTCGTCCTATTGCAGAGTCATGAATGAGCCGCTTCCTGACACGTTGAATGGAGAAGTGGTCTGCACGTGTGCAGAAGCCTTATCATTCATGCTTTTCATCCTTTCAGTTTTTATGTGAGAGTCAAAGAGCAGCTGCCGGGACATTTAACCCAAAATCAGTCTTTGACAGTTTTTGTACATGAATCCCCCCATAGACACTCTGTGGTTTCCTTCACTTCATTCAGTCTCATCAACTTTCTGGGCCAGGGTCAAAGCAGCAGCAGGCCGAGGACGGTCGCCAAAACGTCCTTCACCTCGGCCGCGTTCTCCAGGTCTTCCTGGGTGATCTGAGTTCTTCAGCACCAGATGGGGAGTGTATTCCTTCCAGCATGATCCCAGTCACTCCAATGGTTTTCTTCCAAATGGCGGTGCATTGAATATCTCCACAGGGCAGCAGGCGTCAAAAGACAGTCATGTTGGCAGCTTTAGTCCGTGATAAAGTCTGCATCTGTCCTTGGAATCCCACTGCAGAGCTTCCTCTTCACGCTCCTACCTCTGCAAGAACACTAATATTAAGAACTGTTGACTGTAACAGTTCCTGCAAACAGTGAAACTACCTCCACCATTAAAGTGATCACAGAAGCCAGAAGGCCTGATTTAAACCTGGTTAACGTAGTCCTGAGACCTGAGCAGAAGCCAGCATGCAGCTCCTGAAACATGGAAGCATACGCTGAAACGCTGCAGACCATAAACCCTGGGACGGTCCACTGGGAGCACTGGTGATGTCTACAGGCATGTCATTACTCCAGAGACCACTGATCATCAACTGGTGGCCCAGGGGCCGAATCAGGCCCCCCAAAGCTTCCTGTCTGGCCCCCAGAAGATCATTAGATTCAGATTCAGGCAATTAATATTCAAACTGTTTTAGAACGACTTCACGTTTGATCTGTTTTTGCAGAAATTCCCCTGTTAGCCATTATTACTAAATATTAAAAAACGTGTTCAAACTGGCAAAAATGGCCAGATAAAGTGGTGAAAAGGGGTTAGAGAGAGGCAAAAATGGGCGATAAGATCCAAGTGGGTTGTGGAGTGGAACAATGGGACAGAAACTTGCATGAAATGTGGTGAGAATTGGTTAAAATGTGGCAAACCATCAATATTAAAGGGTACAACGGGCAAAGAAGTGTATAAAAATGGGTGAACAGTGTCCAAAATGGTGACAAAGTCATGAGAAGTGGCAAAAATAGACAAAAAGGGGCAAAAATGGAAAAAGGAGGGATAAGACAGGTAAGAAAAGTGGTTTAAAGGAGTTAAAGAATGGCAAAAAGTTGGGTTAAAGAGGCAAAAATGGTCAAAAAGTATCAAGAATGGGTTAAAAGTGGCAAAATGGTGCAAAAATAGCCGATGGCAAAGTCGTGAAAGGCAGGAAAATGGGTTAAAGAGTGATCAAATAGCAAAAATGGGTTAAACATGGCACAAAATGTTGCAGAAATGGCAGAATGAAGCAGTGAAGGAGTGAAAAGTGTGAAACATGAGTTCATATTAGTTCAGTTCTCTGGGATTTTCAGGAGCCAGTTCTGTGAGCATGCCTGTCTCCTCGTGGTCTACGGCGTTAGAGATCAGGACAGATCTCACTGGTAATGCCTGAAAATGTCCTGCTTTTTAAAAGAAAATACAAATACTAATAAAATAATATGTAAGTCAGGACAAAATATAGATTTAATTTTTCCTTATTTGGAAGTCCGGCCCCCAGAGACTCTGTCTAGAATATCTGGCCCTTGTGTAAATCTACCCGATGACCCCTGCCTGGAAATATGAGCCTTAAATCAAACATGTGGCTGAGGCTCTAATGTGCTTTTATTTTGGAGGATTTGCCTCCCCCTCTCCAGTCCAAGTCCAAACTCCTGTTTCTCAGCAGGAAGCGTTGGTTATGATTCAAACTCTGGATCAGGAGTGTCATTGGGAAGGTTCTGGAGGATGGAGAGTGAAATAAGCTGAGAGAATATTTTATCTGAAAATATTTGGCTATTTCATTTTTGTGAACTTGCTGCTAATCTTCTCTGTCAAAAATGGTCGCAACAGCTACTCCTGTGAACCTTTTGACCTGTATTTAGAGTCTTTTTGTAAATAAGTTATTCAGTTCCGCATTACCTGTTGTAGCGGGGGGGGGGCTTTAATTAATGACGCACACATAGGTACATGTCGGAGGAAGCTCTTTCCCGTTGTTTAAGCTAGCGAGTGTAAAGTTGTTAAACCCGATTTAAGCTGCATAGAAACGTAACGTGAATTAACCACGAGCATGTTTATGACTTTTACAGGTGGTTTTGATTGTAAAGAGACGTTACACTTTATTAAAATCCTCGGAGATTTGGCCTCATCTGCATATCGTTTCAGACCGCGCTAGTGCCCATGTGTGTGTGTGAGAGACGGTGTAGGTGTGTGTGTGTGACGGTGTAGGTGTATGTGTGTGACGTGTGTGTGATGTGTGTGTGATGTGTGTGTGACGTGTGTGTGACGTGTGTGTGGCGTGTGTGTGACGTGTGTGTGACGTGTGTGACGTGTGTGTTACGTATGTGTGACGTGTGTGTGTGACGTGTATGTGACGTGTGTGTGATGTGTGTGTGACGTGTATGTGACATGTGTGACGTGTATGTGACGTGTGTGACGTGTGTGTGACGTGTGTGTGAAGTGTGTGTGACATGTGTGTGATGTGTGTGTGACGTGTGTGACGTGTGTGTGACGTATGTGTGACGTGTGTGTGTGACGTGTATGTGACGTGTGTGTGACGTGTGTGTGACGTGTATGTGACGTGTGTGACGTGTGTGTGACGTGTGTGTGACGTGTGTGTGATGTGTGTGTGACGTGTGTGACGTGTGTGTGACGTGTGTGTGACGTGTGTGTGACGTGTGTGTGACGTGTATGTGACGTGTGTGACGCGTGTGTGACGTGTGTGTGACGTATGTGTGACGTGTGTGTGACATGTGTGTGACGTGTGTGTGACGTATGTGTGACGTGTGTGTGATGTGTCTGTGATGTGTGTGTGATGTGTGTGTGACGTGTATGTGACGTGTGTGACGTGTGTGTGACGTGTGTGTGACGTGTGTGTGATGTGTGTGTGACGTGTGTGTGACGTGTGTGTGACGTGTGTGACGTGTGTGTGACGTGTGTGTGACGTGTGTGTGATGTGTGTGTGATGTGTGTGTGACGTGTGTGTGACGTGTGTGACGTGTGTGTGACGTGTGTGTGACGTGTGTATGGGGTGTGTGTGACGTGTGTGACGTGTGTGTGGCGTGTGTGTGACGTGTGTGTGACGTGTGTGACGTGTGTGTTACGTATGTGTGACGTGTGTGTGTGACGTGTATGTGACGTGTGTGTGATGTGTGTGTGACGTGTATGTGACATGTGTGACGTGTGTGTGACGTGTGTGTGACGTGTGTGTGACGTGTATGTGACGTGTGTGACGTGTGTATGACGTGTGTGTGACGTGTGTGTGACGTGTGTGTGACGTATGTGTGACGTGTGTGTGTGACGTGTATGTGACGTGTGTGTGACGTGTGTGTGACGTGTATGTGACGTGTGTGACGTGTGTGTGACGTGTGTGTGACGTGTGTGTGACGTGTGTGTGACGTGTGTGTGATGTGTGTGTGTTGTGTGTGTGGTGTGTGTGACGTGTGTGTGACGTGTGTGTGACGTGTGTGTGACGTGTATGTGACGTGTGTGACGTGTGTGTGACGTGTGTGTGACGTGTGTGTGACGTGTATGTGACGTGTGTGACGCGTGTGTGACGTGTGTGTGACGTATGTGTGACGTGTGTGTGTGACGTGTATGTGACGTGTGTGTGATGTGTGTGTGACGTGTATGTGACATGTGTGACGTGTGTGTGACGTGTGTGTGACGTGTATGTGACGTGTGTGACGTGTGTGTGACGTGTGTGACGTGTGTGTGACGTGTGTGTGACGTGTGTGTGACGTGTGTGTGACGTGTGTGTGTGGTGTGTGTGTTGTGTGTGTGTTGTGTGTGTGGTGTGTGTGTGGTGTGTGTGTCGTGTGTGTGTGGTGTGTGTGTGTTGTGTGTGTGGTGTGTGTGTGGTGTGTGTGTCGTGTGTGTGTCGTGTGTGACGTGTGTGTGACGTGTGTGTGACGTGTGTGTGACGTGTATGTGACGTGTGTGACGTGTGTGTGACGTGTGTGTGACGTGTGTGTGATGTGTGTGTGATGTGTGTGTGACGTGTGTGTGACGTGTGTGACGTGTGTGTGACGTGTGTGTGACGTGTGTGTGGGGTGTGTGTGACGTGTGTGTGAGGTGTGTGTGTGGTGTGTGTGGTGTGTGTGTGGTGTGTGTGTGGTGTGTGTGGTGTGTGTGACGTGTGTGTGCCGTGTGTGACGTGTGTGTGACGTGTGTGTGATGTGTGTGTGACGTGTGTGTGACGTGTGTGTGACGTGTGTGTGACGTGTGTGACGTGTGTGTGACGTATGTGTGACGTGTGTGTGTGACGTGTATGTGACGTGTGTGTGACGTGTGTGTGACGTGTGTGACGTGTGTGACGTGTGTGTGACGTGTGTGACGTGTGTGTGACGTGTGTGTGACGTGTGTGTGACGTGTGTATGACGTGTGTGTGACGTGTGTGTGTGACGTGTATGTGACGTGTGTGTGACGTGTGTGTGACGTGTATGTGACGTGTGTGACGTGTGTGTGACGTGTGTGTGATGTGTCTGTGATGTGTGTGTGATGTGTGTGTGACGTGTGTGTGACGTGTGTGTGATGTGTCTGTGATGTGTGTGTGATGTGTGTGTGACGTGTATGTGACGTGTGTGACGTGTGTGTGACGTGTGTGTGATGTGTGTGTGATGTGTGTGTGACGTGTGTGTGACGTGTGTGTGACGTGTGTGTGACGTGTGTGACGTGTGTGTGACGTGTGTGTGACGTGTGTGTGACGTGTGTGTGATGTGTGTGTGACGTGTGTGTGACGTGTGTGTGACGTGTGTGTGACGTGTGTATGGGGTGTGTGTGACGTGTGTGTGACGTGTGTGTGACGTGTGTATGGGGTGTGTGTGACGTGTGTGTGACGTGTGTGTGACGTGTGTATGGGGTGTGTGTGACGTGTGTGTGACGTATGTGTGACGTGTGTGTGACGTGTGTGTGACGTGTGTGACGTGTGTGTGACGTGTGTGTGACGTGTGTGTGATGTGTGTGTGACGTGTGTGTGACGTGTGTGTGACGTGTGTGTGACGTGTGTGTGATGTATGTGTGACGTGTGTGTGACGTGTGTGTGACGTGTGTGACGTGTGTGTGACGTGTGTGACGTGTGTGTGACATGTGTGTGATGTGTGTGTGACGTGTGTGTGATGTGTGTGTGACGTGTATGTGACGTGTGTGTGACGTGTGTGTGATGTGTCTGTGATGTGTGTGTGATGTGTGTGTGACGTGTGTGTGACGTGTGTGACGTGTGTGTGACGTGTGTGTGACGTGTGTGTGACGTGTGTGACGTGTGTGATGTGTGTGTGATGTGTGTGTGACGTGTGTGTGACGTGTGTGTGACGTGTGTGACGTGTGTGTGACGTGTGTATGGGGTGTGTGTGACGTGTGTGTGACGTGTGTGTGTGGTGTGTGTGACGTGTGTGTGACGTGTGTGTGACGTATGTGTGACGTGTGTGTGTGACGTGTATGTGACGTGTGTGTGATGTGTGTGTGACGTGTATGTGACATGTGTGACGTGTGTGTGACGTGTGTGTGACGTGTGTGTGACGTGTGTGTGACGTGTGTGTGATGTGTGTGTGATGTGTGTGTGACGTGTGTGTGACGTGTGTGACGTGTGTGTGACGTGTGTGTGACGTGTGTATGGGGTGTGTGTGACGTGTGTGACGTGTGTGTGGCGTGTGTGTGACGTGTGTGTGACGTGTGTGACGTGTGTGTGACGTGTGTGTGACGTGTGTGTGACGTGTGTGTGACGTGTGTGTGACGTGTGTGTGATGTGTGTGTGACGTGTGTGTGACGTGTGTGTGACGTGTGTGACGTGTGTGTGACGTGTGTGTGACGTGTGTGACGTGTGTGTGACGTGTGTGTGACGTGTGTGTGACGTGTGTGTGAGGTGTGTGTGAGGTGTGTGACGTGTGTGTGACGTGGCGTGTGTGTGGCGTGTGTGGCGTGTGTGTGTGACGTGTGTGTGAAGTGTGTGACGGGTGTGTGACGTGTGTGTGACGTGTGTGTGACGTTTGTGTGACGTGTGTGTGACGTGTGTGACGTATGTGTGACGTGTGTGTGTGACGTATGTGTGACGTGTGTGTGTGACGTGTATGTGACGTGTGTGTGACGTGTGTGTGACGTGTGTGACGTGTGTGTGACGTGTGTGTGACGTGTGTATGGGGTGTGTGTGACGTGTGTGACGTGTGTATGGGGTGTGTGTGACGTGTGTGACGTGTGTGTGACGTGTGTGTGACGTGTGTGTGACGTGTGTGTGACGTGTGTGACGTGTGTGTGACGTGTGTGTGATGTGTGTGTGATGTGTGTGTGACGTGTGTGACGTGTGTGTGACGTGTGTGTGACGTGTGTATGGGGTGTGTGTGACGTGTGTGACGTGTGTGTGACGTGTGTGTGACGTGTGTGTGACGTGTGTGTGACGTGTGTGTGACGTGTGTGTGAGGTGTGTGTGTGAGGTGTGTGTGTCGTGTGTGACGTGTGTGTGACGTGTGTGTGACGTGTGTGTGACGTGTATGTGACGTGTGTGACGTGTGTGTGACGTGTGTGACGTGTGTGTGACGTGTGTGTGACGTGTGTGACGTGTGTGTGACGTGTGTGTGACGTGTGTGTGATGTGTGTGTGACGTGTGTGTGACGTGTGTGTGACGTGTGTGTGACGTGTGTGTGACGTGTGTGTGACGTGTGTGACGTGTGTGTGACGTGTGTGTGACGTGTGTGTGACATGTGTGTGACGTGTGTGTGACGTATGTGTGACGTGTGTGTGATGTGTCTGTGATGTGTGTGTGATGTGTGTGTGACGTGTATGTGACGTGTGTGACGTGTGTGTGACGTGTGTGTGATGTGTGTGTGATGTGTGTGTGACGTGTGTGTGACGTGTGTGTGACGTGTGTGTGACGTGTGACGTGTGTGTGACGTGTGTGTGACGTGTGTGTGATGTGTGTGTGATGTGTGTGTGACGTGTGTGTGACGTGTGTGACGTGTGTGTGACGTGTGTGTGACGTGTGTATGGGGTGTGTGTGACGTGTGTGACGTGTGTGTGACGTGTGTATGGGGTGTGTGTGACGTGTGTGTGACGTGTGTGTGACGTGTGTATGGGGTGTGTGTGACGTGTGTGTGACGTATGTGTGACGTGTGTGTGACGTGTGTGACGTATGTGTGACGTGTGTGTGACGTGTGTGACGTGTGTGTGATGTGTGTGTGACGTGTGTGTGACGTGTGTGTGACGTGTATGTGACGTGTGTGTGACGTGTGTGTGATGTGTGTGTGACGTGTGTGTGACGTGTGTGTGACGTGTGTGTGACGTGTGTGTGACGTGTGTGACGTGTGTGTGACGTGTGTGTGATGTGTGTGTGACGTGTGTGATGTGTGTGTGACGTGTGTGTGACGTGTGTGTGACGTGTGTGTGACGTGTTTATGTGACGTGTGTGACGTGTGTGTGACGTGTGTGTGACGTGTGTGTGATGTGTGTGTGATGTGTGTGTGACGTGTGTGTGACGTGTGTGACGTGTGTGTGACGTGTGTGTGATGTGTGTGTGACGTGTGTGTGACGTGTGTGTGACGTGTGTGTGACGTGTGTGACGTGTGTGTGACGTGTGTGTGACGTGTGTGTGACGTGTATGTGACGTGTGTGACGTGTGTATGACGTGTGTGTGTGACGTGTGTGTGACGTGTGTGTGACGTGTGTGACGTGTGTGTATGGCGTGTGTGTGACGTGTGTGGCGTGTGTGACGGTGTGTGTGACATGTGTGTGATGTGTGTGTGACGTTTGTGACGCGTGTGTGGCGTGTATGTGGCGTGTGTGTGGCGTGTGTGTGACGTGTGTGTGTGGTGTGTGTGCTGTGTGGGGCGTGTGTGAGCAGTGTGTGAGCGGTGTGTGAGGCGTGTGTGTGTGACGTGTGTGTGCCGTGTGTGACGTGTGTGTGACGTGTGTGTGACGTGTCTGTGATGTGTGTGTGACGTGTGTGTGACGTGTGTGTGACGTGTGTGTGACGTGTGTGTGACGTGTGTGTGACGTGTGTGTGACGTGTGTGTGATGTGTGTGTGATGTGTGTGTGACGTGTGTGTGACGTGTGTGACGTGTGTGTGACGTGTGTGTGACGTGTGTATGGGGTGTGTGTGACGTGTGTGACGTGTGTGTGGCGTGTGTGTGACGTGTGTGTGACGTGTGTGACGTGTGTGTTACGTATGTGTGACGTGTGTGTGTGTGGTGTGTGTGTGGTGTGTGTGTGGTGTGTGTGTGAGGTGTGTGTCGTGTGTGTGTGACGTGTGTGTGGCGTGTGTGTGACGTGTGTGTGACGTGTGTGTGACGTGTATGTGACGTGTGTGTGATGTGTGTGTGACGTGTATGTGACATGTGTGACGTGTGTGTGACGTGTGTGTGACGTGTGTGTGACGTGTATGTGACGTGTGTGACGTGTGTGTGACGTGTGTGTGACGTGTGTGTGACGTGTGTGTGACGTGTGTGTGATGTGTGTGTGACGTGTGTGTGACGTGTGTGTGTGACGTGTGTGTGACGTGTGTGTGACGTGTATGTGACGTGTGTGACGTGTGTGTGACGTGTGTGTGACGTGTATGTGACGTGTGTGTGACGTGTGTGTGACGTGTATGTGACGTGTGTGACGTGTGTGTGACGTGTGTGTGACGTGTATGTGACGTGTGTGACGCGTGTGTGACGTGTGTGTGACGTATGTGTGACGTGTGTGTGACATGTGTGTGACGTGTGTGTGACGTATGTGTGACGTGTGTGTGATGTGTCTGTGATGTGTGTGTGATGTGTGTGTGACGTGTGTGACGTGTGTGTGACGTGTGTGTGACGTGTGTGTGACGTGTGTGTGACGTGTGTGTGACGTGTGTGTGACGTGTGTGTGACGTGTGTGACGTGTGTGTGACGTGTGTGACGTGTGTGTGATGTGTGTGTGATGTGTGTGTGACGTGTGTGTGACGTGTGTGTGACGTGTGTGACGTGTGTGTGACGTGTGTGTGACGTGTGTGTGACGTGTGTGTGACGTGTGTGACGTGTGTATGACGTGTGTGTGACGTGTGTGTGTGACGTGTATGTGACGTGTGTGTGACGTGTGTGTGTTGTGTGTGTGGTGTGTGTGACGTGTGTGTGATGTGTGTGTGACGTGTGTGTGACGTGTGTGTGACGTGTATGTGACGTGTGTGTGACGTGTGTGACGTGTGTGTGTCGTGTGTGACGTGTGTGTGACGTGTGTGACGTGTGTGTGACGTGTGTGAGACGTGTGTGTGATGTGTGTGTGACGTGTGTGTGACGTGTGTGTGACGTGTATGTGACGTGTGTGTGACGTGTGTGTGATGTGTCTGTGATGTGTGTGTGATGTGTGTGTGACGTGTGTGTGACGTGTGTGTGACGTGTGTGTGACGTGTTTATGTGACGTGTGTGACGTGTGTGTGACGTGTGTGTGACGTGTGTGTGATGTGTGTGTGATGTGTGTGTGACGTGTGTGACGTGTGTGTGGCGTGTGTGTGACGTGTGTGTGACGTGTGTGACGTGTGTGTTACGTATGTGTGACGTGTGTGTGTGACGTGTATGTGACGTGTGTGTGATGTGTGTGTGACGTGTATGTGACATGTGTGACGTGTGTGTGACGTGTGTGTGACGTGTGTGTGACGTGTATGTGACGTGTGTGACGTGTGTGACGTGTGTGTGGTGTGTGTGTGGTGTGTGAGGTGTGTGTGTCGTGTGTGTGAGGTGTGTGTGTCGTGTGTGTGGTGTGTGTGTGTCTGGTGTGTGGTGTGTGTGACGTGTGTGTGACGTGTGTATGGGGTGTGTGTGACGTGTGTGACGTGTGTGTGACGTGTGTGTGACGTGTGTGTGACGTGTGTGACGTGTGTGTGACGTGTGTGACGTGTGTGTGACGTGTGTGTGATGTGTGTGTGATGTGTGTGTGACGTGTGTGTGACGTGTGTGTGGCGTGTGTGTGACGTGTGTGTGACGTGTGTGACGTGTATGTGACGTGTGTGTGATGTGTGTGTGACGTGTATGTGACATGTGTGACGTGTGTGTGACGTGTGTGTGACGTGTGTGTGACGTGTATGTGACGTGTGTGACGTGTGTATGACGTGTGTGTGACGTGTGTGTGTGACGTGTATGTGACGTGTGTGTGACGTGTGTGTGACGTGTATGTGACGTGTGTGACGTGTGTGTGACGTGTGTGTGACGTGTGTGTGATGTGTGTGTGACGTGTGTGACGTGTGTGTGACGTATGTGTGACGTGTGTGTGTGACGTGTATGTGACGTGTGTGTGACGTGTGTGACGTGTGTGTGACGTGTGTGTGACGTGTGTGTGACGTGTCTGTGACGTGTGTGACGCGTGTGTGACGTGTGTGTGACGTGTGTGTGACGTGTGTGTGACGTGTGTGTGACGTGTGTGTGACGTATGTGTGACGTGTGTGTGACGTGTGTGTGACGTGTGTGTGACGTATGTGTGACGTGTGTGTGATGTGTCTGTGATGTGTGTGTGATGTGTGTTGTGTGTGTGCTGTGTGTGTGACGTGTGTGTGACGTGTGTGTGCCGTGTGTGACGTGTGTGTGACGTGTGTGTGAAGTGTGTGTGACATGTGTGTGATGTGTGTGTGACGTGTGTGTGATGTGTCTGTTTTGTGTGTGTGTGTGTGGCGTGTGACGTGTGTGGCGTGACGTGTGTGTGGCGTGTGTGGCGTGTTTATGTGGCGTGTGTGACGTGGCGTGTGTGGCGTGTGTGTGATGTGTGTGTGATGTGTGTGTGGCGTGTGTGTGACGTGTGTGGCGTGTGTGTGTGTGTGGCGTGTGTATGACGTGTGTGACGTGTGTGGCGTGTGTGTGGCGTGTGTGTGGCGTGTGTGACGTGTGTATGTGTGGCGTGTGTGGCGTGTGTGTGGCGTGTGTGGCGTGTGTGTGGCGTGTACGTGTATGTGTACGTGTGTGTGACGTGTGTGTGTGACGTGTATGTGACGTGTGTGTGACGTGTGTGTGACGTGTATGTGACGTGTGTGACGTGTGTGTGACGTGTGTGTGACGTGTGTGTGACGTGTGTGTGACGTGTGTGACGTGTGTGTGACGTGTGTGTGACGTGTGTGTGACGTGTATGTGACGTGTGTGTGATGTGTGTGTGAAGTGTGTGACGTGTGTGTGACGTGTGTGTGAGGTGTGTGTGACGTGTGTGAGGTGTGTGTGAGGTGTGTGTGAGGTGTGTGTGTGATGTGTGTGAGGTGTGTGTGTGTGACGTGTGTGTGAGGTGTGTGACGTGTGTGTGACGTATGTGACGTGTGTGGCGTGTGTGTGCGTGTGTGTGTGATGTGTCTGTGATGTGTGAGGTGTGTGTCGTGTGTGTGTAGTGTGTGTCGTGTGTGTGTTGTGTGTGTGTTGTGTGTGTGTCGTGTGTGTGACGTGTGTGTGACGTGTGTGTGACGTGTGTGACGTGTGTGTGACGTGTGTGTGACGTGTGTGTGACGTGTGTGTGTGACGTGTATGTGACGTGTGTGTGACGTGTGTGTGACGTGTGTGTGACGTGTGTGACGTGTGTGTGACGTGTGTGTGACGTGTGTGTGACGTGTGTGACGTGTGTGTGACGTGTGTGTGACGTGTGTGTGAGGTGTGTGTGACGTGTGTGTGACGTGTGTGTGACGTGTGTATGGGGTGTGTGTGACGTGTGTGTGATGTGTCTGTGATGTGTGTGTGATGTGTGTGTGACGTGTATGTGACGTGTGTGACGTGTGTGTGACGTGTGTGTGATGTGTGTGTGACGTGTGTATGGGGTGTGTGTGACGTGTGTGTGACGTGTGTGACGTGTGTGTGACGTGTGTGTGACGTGTGTGTGACGTGTGTGTGATGTGTGTGTGATGTGTGTGTGACGTGTGTGTGACGTGTGTGACGTGTGTGTGACGTGTATGTGACATGTGTGACGTGTGTGTGACGTGTGTGTGACGTGTGTGTGACGTGTATGTGACGTGTGTGACGTGTGTGTGACGTGTGTGTGACGTGTATGTGACGTGTGTGACGTGTGTGTGACGTGTGTGTGACGTGTGTGTGACGTGTGTGTGACGTGTGTGACGCGTGTTTGACGTGTATGTGACGTGTGTGACGTGTGTGTGACGTGTGTGTGAAGTGTGTGTGACATGTGTGTGATGTGTGTGTGATGTGTCTGTGATGTCTGTGTGACGTGTGTGTGATGTGTGTGTGACGTGTGTGTGACGTGTGTGTGACGTGTATGTGACGTGTGTGACGTGTGTGTGACGTGTGTGTGACGTGTGTGCGATGTGTGTGTGACGTGTGTGTGACGTGTGTGACGTGTGTGTGACGTGTGTGTGACGTGTGTGTGACGTGTGTGTGTGATGTGTGTGTGACGTGTGTGTGAGGTGTGTGTGAGGTGTGTGTGAGGTGTGTGTGGTGTGTGTGTGGTGTGTGTGAGGTGTGTGACGTGTGTATGACGTGTGTGTGTGCGTGTGTGTGACGCGTGTATGGCGTGTGTGTGGCGTGTGTGTGGCGTGTATGTGACGTGTGTGGCGTGTGTGTGGCGTGTGTGTGGCGTGTGTGTGATGTGTGTGTGTGCGTGTGTGGCGTGTGTGATGGCGTGTGTGTGGCGTGTATGTGACGGTGTGTGACGTGTGTGGCGTGTATGTGGACGTGTGTGACGTGTGTGTGGCGTGTGTGTGTGACGTATGTGTGACGTGTGTGTGACGTGTGTGTGGTGTGTGTTTGTGTGGTGTGTGACGTGTGTGTGTGACGTATGTGTGTCGTGTGTGTGTCGTGTGTGAGGTGTGTGTGTGGTGTGTGTGTCGTGTGTGTGACGTGTGTGTCGTGTGTGTGACGTGTGTGTGACGTGTGTCTGGGGTGTGTGTGACGTGTGTGACGTGTGTGTGGCGTGTGTGTGACGTGTGTGTGACGTGGACGTGTGTGTGACGTGTGACGTGTGTGTGACGTGTATGTGACGTGTGTGTGATGTGTGTGTGACGTGTATGTGACATGTGTGACGTGTGTGACGCGTGTGTGTGACGCGTGTGTGTGACGTGTATGTGACGTGTGTGTGCAGTGTCTGTGGAGTGTGTGACGTGTGTATGAGGTGTGTGTGACGTGTGTGTGGTGTGTGTGTGATGTGTGTGTGACGTGGCGTGACGTGTGGCGTGTGTGTGGCGTGTGTGTGACGTGTGTGTGTGACGTGTGTGTGACGTGTGTGTGGCGTGTGTGGACGTGTGTGTGACGTGGTATGTGACGGCGTGTGTGACGTGTGTGTGACCTGTGTGTGACGTGTGTGACGTGTATGTGACGTGTGTGTGGGGTGTGTGTGGGGTGTGTGAGGAGTGTGTGAGGTGTGTGTGTGGGGTGTGTGTGTCGTGTGTGTGGGGTGTGTGTGGGGTGTGTGTGTCGTGTGTGTGACGTGTGTGTGGGGTGTGACGTGTGTGGCGTGTGTGACGTGTGTGTGACGTTGTGTGTGATGTGTGTGGCGTGTGTGTGACGTGACGTGTGTGAGGTGTGTGTGTCGTGTGTGTGACGTGTGTATGGGGTGTGTGTGACGTGTGTGTGACGTATGTGTGACGTGTGTGTGACGTGTGTGACGTATGTGTGACGTGTGTGTGACGTGTGTGTGACGTGTGTGTGACGTGTTTGACGTGTATGTGACGTGTGTGACTTGTGTGTGAGGTGTGTGTGGCGTGGGTGAGGGGTGTGTGTGTGACGTGTGTGGCGTGTGTGTGACGTGTGTGTGACGCGTGTGTGACGCGTGTGGCGTGTGTGGCGTGTGTGATGTGACGTGTGTGACGTGTGTGTGACGTGTATGTGACGTGTGTGACGTGTGTGTGTGGCGTGTGTGACGTGTGATGTGTGTGTGTGTGTGTGTGTGTGTGACGTGTGTGGCGTGTGTGTGGCGTGTGTGTGGCGTGTGTGTGGCGTGTGTGGCGTGTGTGACGTGTGGTGTGGTGTGTGACGTGTGTGACGTGTGTGTGTGTGTGTGTGTGGCGTGTGTATGGGTGTGTGGCGTGTGTGTGGCGTGTGTGTGGTGTGTGTGACGTGTGTGTGACGTGTATGTGACGTGTGTGTGATGTGTGTGTGACGTGTATGTGACATGTGTGACGTGTGTGTGACGTGTGTGTGACGTGTGTGTGACGTGTATGTGACGTGTGTGACGTGTGTGATGTGTGTGTGATGTGTGTGTGACGTGTGTGTGACGTGTGTGACGTGTGTGTGACGTGTGTGTGACGTGTGTGTGATGTGTGTGTGATGTGTGTGTGACGTGTGTGTGACGTGTGTGACGTGTGTGTGACGTGTGTGTGACGTGTGTATGGGGTGTGTGTGACGTGTGTGACGTGTGTATGGGGCGTGTGTGACGTGTGTGACGTGTGTGTGACGTGTGTGTGACGTGTGTGTGACGTGTGTGTGACGTGTGTGACGTGTGTGACGTGTATGTGACGTGTGTGTGATGTGTGTGTGACGTGTGGCGTGTGTGTGACGTGTGTGACGTGGCGTGTGTATGGGGTGTGTGAGCGTGTGTGTGGCGTGTGTGGCGTGTGTGACGTGTGTGTGGCGGTGTGTGACGTGTGTGTGTGTATGTGACGTGTGACGTGTGTGTGCGTGTGTGTGGCGTGTGTGACGTGTGTGTGGCGTGTGTGGCGTGTGTGTGTCGTGTGTGACGTGTGTGTGATGTGTGTGCCGTGTGGGCCGTGTGTGTGCCGTGTGTGTGCCGTGTGTGTGGGGTGGGTGTGTTGTGTGTGTGGTGTGTGTGACGTGTGTGTGACGTGTGTGTGACGTGTGTGTGACGTGTGTGACGTGTGTGTGACGTGTGTGTGTGACGTGTGTGTGACGTGTGTGTGACGTGTGTGTGACGTGTGTGACGTGTGTGTGACGTGTGTGTGAGGTGTGTGTGATGTGTGTGTGATGTGTGTGTGGTGTGTGTGTGGTGTGTGTGTGGTGTGTGTGTCGTGTGTGTGACGTGTGTGTGTCGTGTGTGACGTGTGTGTGACGTGTGTGACGTGTGTGTGACGTGTGTGTGATGTGTCTGTGATGTGTGTGTGATGTGTGTGACGTGTGTGTGGGGTGTGTGTGTTGTGTGTGACGTGTGTGTGACGTGTGTGACGTGTGTGTGACGTGTGTGTGATGTGTGTGTGACGTGTGTGTGACGTGTGTGAGACGTGTATGTGACGTGTGTGTGACGTGTGTATGATGTATGTGTGACGTGTGTGTGACGTGTGTGTGACGTGTGTGTGACGTGTGTGACGTGTGTGTGACGTGTGTGAGACGTGTGTGTGTGATGTGTGTGTGACGTGTGTGTGACGTGTGTGTGACGTGTGTGTGACGTATGTGTGACGTGTGTGTGATGTGTCTGTGATGTGTGTGTGATGTGTGTGCGATGTGTGTGTGACGTGTGTGTGACGTGTGTGTGACGTGTGTGTGACGTGTGACGTGTGTGTGACGTGTGTGTGACGTGTGTGTGATGTGTGTGTGATGTGTGTGTGACGTGTGTGTGACGTGTGTGACGTGTGTGTGACGTGTGTGAGGTGTGTGTGAGGTGTGTGTCGTGTGTGTGGTGTGTGTGTGTGCCGTGTGTGTGACGTGTGTGTGTCGTGTGTGTGACGTGTGTGTCGTGTGTGTGTCGTGTGTGTGACGTGTGTGTGACGTGTGTGTGACGTGTGTGTGACGTGTGTGACGTGTGTGTGACGTGTGTGACGTGTGTGTGACGTATGTGTGACGTGTGTGTGATGTGTCTGTGATGTGTGTGTGATGTGTGTGTGACGTGTGTGTGACGTGTGTGTGACGTGTGTGTGACGTGTGTGTGACGTGTGTGACGTGTGTATGGGGTGTGTGTGACGTGTGTGTGACGTGTGTGACGTGTGTGTGACGTGTGTGTGATGTGTGTGACGTGTGTGTGAGGTGTGTGTGATGTGTGTGACGTGTGTGTGACGTGTGTGTGACGTGTGTGTGACGTGTATGTGACGTGTGTGACGTGTGTGTGACGTGTGTGACGTGGTGTGTGGCGTGTGTGGCGTGTGACGGCGTGTGTGACGTGTGTGTGACGTGTGTGACGTATGTGTGACGTGTGTGACGTGTGTGACGTGTGTGTGACGTGTATGTGACGTGTGTGACGTGTGTGTGACGTGTGTGTGACGTGTGTGTGACGTGTGTGTGACGTGTGTGTGACGTGTGTGTGACGTGTGTGTGATGTGTGTGTGATGTGTGTGTGATGTGTGTGTGTGGTGTGTGTGACGTGTGTGTGACGTGTGTGTGACGTGTGTGACGTGTGTGTGACGTGTGTGTGACGTGTGTGACGTGTGTGTGACGTGTGTGTGACGTGTGTGACGTGTGTGTGACGTGTGTGACGTGTGTGTGATGTGTCTGTGATGTGTGTGTGATGTGTGTGTGACGTGTGTGTGACGTGTGTGTGACGTGTGTGTGACGTGTGTGTGAGGTGTGTGTGACGTGTGTGTGGGGTGTGTGTGTGACGTGTGTGACGTGTGTGTGACGTGTGTGTGACGTGTGTGTGACGTGTGTGACGTGTGTGTGACGTGTGTGACGTGTGTGTGACGTGTGTGTGATGTGTGTGTGACGTGTGTGTGACGTGTGTGTGACGTGTATGTGACGTGTGTGACGTGTGTGTGACGTGTGTGTGACGTGTGTGTGACGTGTATGTGACGTGTGTGACGCGTGTGTGACGTGTGTGTGACGTATGTGTGACGTGTGTGTGACGTGTGTGTGACGTGTGTGTGACGTGTGTGTGACGTGTGTGTGATGTGTGTGTGATGTGTGTGTGACGTGTGTGTGACGTGTGTGTGACGTGTGTGACGTGTGTGACGTGTGTGTGACGTGTGTGTGACGTGTGTGTGATGTGTGTGTGATGTGTGTGTGACGTGTGTGTGACGTGTGTGACGTGTGTGTGACGTGTGTGTGACGTGTGTATGGGGTGTGTGTGACGTGTGTGACGTGTGTGTGACGTGTGTGTGACGTGTGTGTGACGTGTGTGTGACGTGTGTGTGATGTGTGTGTGACGTGTGTGTGACGTGTGTGTGACGTGTGTGTGACGTGTGTGTGACGTGTGTATGGGGTGTGTGTGACGTGTGTGACGTGTGTGTGACGTGTGTATGGGGTGTGTGTGACGTGTGTGTGACGTGTGTGTGACGTGTGTGTGACGTGTGTGTGACGTGTGTGTGACGTGTGTATGGGGTGTGTGTGACGTGTGTGTGACGTATGTGTGACGTGTGTGTGACGTGTGTGACGTATGTGTGACGTGTGTGTGACGTGTGTGACGTGTGTGTGATGTGTCTGTGATGTGTGTGTGATGTGTGTGTGACGTGTGTGTGACGTGTGTGTGACGTGTGTGACGTGTGTGTGACGTGTGTGACGTGTGTGTGACGTGTGTGTGACGTGTGTGTGACGTGTGTGACGCGTGTTTGACGTGTATGTGACGTGTGTGACGTGTGTGTGACGTGTGTGTGACGTATGTGTGACGTGTGTGTGACGTGTGTGTGACGTGTGTGTTCCTCCTGCCTGGGTGTCTTTCTTCTCTCCAGTCCAGTTCTAGTCCAGTCCTCCTTCCTCTGCTTTAGCTGACTCAGCACTCATTCCCTCCATCTCCTCTCCTTTCTGCAGTGTCTGCAGTATAACCACCTGATCAGGTAGAGCAGCTCAGTAAGAACCGGCATGGTTTCCTGCAGGAACTGGCATAAAATGTGCTCTGCAGACTTTTACCCTCAAATTACCCAGAGTCAGTGAACGCAGCGCTCTGTGCACATTAGTTTTACGTGGATCAACCACATGCAAAGAAAACCGAGCACATGCTCCATGTGTTCTACTTCCTGTTGTGGTTGATCTCCTTGATGTGGACCAACAGATGCAGGCAGCGGCGTTTATCTGGAGCCGAGCAGAATGGAGCGGCTCTTCAGACACGCTGGAATGGATCGCTGCAGAGAAACCGGTTCTGCTGCTAGTCCAGACATTTGGAGGTGCCTGGACCCTGGCAGCAGAATCCATCAGTCTACAGCTGAATCAGCCAAGTATTTCTGCATCAGCATCGCCAGGCAGAAATGTGGGATTTAAAACCTTTTAGACACATGAAGGTTAAAGAACCAAAGACTAACATCAGAGTTCCTGCTGGATGTGAGCTGCAGACGTCCTGATTTATTATCTGAGGTTTTTACAGGTCATCAGTCCTGGAGAGAGGGACAAAATGATCATTTAGACTCAACTCATTTAGAGGCTAAAAGGCCAAACGTGGGAGCCTGTGGTCTCTGACTTCCTCTTTTCTAACATGAATGAGTGGATTGTGAAGTCTGAGTGTGCAAGCATCTGTCTGCGTACAGGATCTTTGAGAGGAACAGAGTTCAACATCTTTGGAGGAGAGGAACAGCTCAGAGATATTTGTCCTTTAAACTTCTGTCATTTTCATTTCTACTTCTGTGTTTTTGTTGGTTTTAGGGAAATAAAACTCCATAACTGCTGGTGTGATTTAGATGTTTAGTTTAATGTTGAATTATTTGTCTTTAAACGATGATAAACGATGAGAACTATGAGACTCAGAGAAACCAGGATTCAGCGAGCTAGCGTCCAACCGTCCTAGCTGACGACCGCAGGGCCGCTGTCTGTTAATGCTGTAGATCTGCTAATGTTATCATATGATTTTATGATACTTGGACCTAAATGTTGGTTTTATTCTAGTTCATTTGAAATTCTGGCCTCCAAAGCACCGTCATGATAACAGCTGGCCCCTGCACTGGAGTTCTTTCAAAATAAAAGCATGTTTGTAATTTTTTGATAAGGGCTCATTTCACAGCAGTGTTTGCTTTTTTAAAATCTTTGTTTATTTTTCTCTTACTTTCACCTTCTGTCTTTACTTTTTTTTAACTTTTTAATATTTTAGTGTCTTTTACTGTTCGTATTATTTATTTTGTTATCAGCTTTTTACTGCTTTTATTATACTTTGATTATTTAATCATTTTCTTCTTTTATTTATTTTTTCTGTCTGATTTTTGTGAAGCTTTTTGTAGGTTTTTATGTGTTAAAAGAGTTTTACAAATAAAGCTGAGTCAGGATGAGTTTTCATCTTCGCTGGAGACGGTAAAAATTGGGGCGCGCCCGTAGTCGAATGGTTAAGGCGTGCACCGTGTATGCTGGCAGCCTGGATTCAAATCCGGCCTGAGGCCCTTTGCTGCATGTCTCTCCCCAGCTCTCGTCCCTGTTTCCTCCTCTATCCAATAAAAGGCACAAAAAAGCCACAAAACAAATCTTAATAAATAAATAAATGAATAAAATAAGATGGTAGAAGTTAGAAAATAAAAGCATCACTGATAAACTGTCTTTAATCTTCAATCTTAAATATTTCACTGTTGCAGAGAAAGCAGCTAAAAATGAACTTTACCTGCTGCCACATTAACCAGTAAAATTAGACGTCATTTTGTACGTGCACTCCTTTTTTCATGTCTAATGCTACAAAGCAGCGCTCATGCACTCATACGTCGACTAAAATATGGATGTAGAGTTTGAATCAGAATAACAGACTCTTAAATGTGATTGGTTACCAGAGCTTAAAGTGAGTCTGTGGTGTGGTGGACCCAAAATGCAGACCAGATGAAAAAGGTTTAACAGATTTATTGAGATGTGCTCAGGAAGGAGGGGGAATCCAGGAGTCCAGGTGAGTGAGGGTCCTTTCACAGGGGGAGTGAGCGTGCTGCTGCTGGGTTTTAGGGCTGGTGCGAGGCATGGAGGGCGGCACAGGTTAGTTAAAATCCTTCACAAGAAAGCTGGAGATTAATCAACAGTCTTTCAGCCAGTGTCACTGGTAGTCAGGGAGCCTCGCTCCGCTGTGCGTGGCAGACACTGGCACTGAGACGAGAGGCTGCAGCGGTGAGGTGGCGCACTGATCAGAGATCTGCAGCAGGCGTGATCAATCGTCTCAGCACCGCGGGGGGAGGGGAGCCTCAGAGAAAGCAAAGTTAGAGACAGCAGCGACAAAAGGAAACTAATATTTTCAAAATAAGATGACTGAATATTCAAATCACCACATGATCACTTCACAGCCAGGCTAAAAAAGAGTTGATCATAAATGTTTAATTCAGACTTTTATAGCACTGATATTTGACCTTTAAGGTTGTAACGAGCCTCTTTGGCGTCTTTGTTTGATTGAAAGCCGTTGATAATCTTTATCGACACATGAGGCCCTGACAGTTGATTAAACTCTGCCTAGCAACAGCAGAGAGACGGGAGTCCGAGCCGAGGGGAGGCTTTGTGTTTGTGCGTTGGTTTCTTAACCTGTGTCTGTGTGTGTGTGTGTGGGGGGGTGTGTGTGTGTGTGGGTGGGTGTGTGTGTGGTGGTGAGGGTCTGTTTCTGAGGAAAAAACACTCTCTAACGTTTCTTAACTTAAAGAGAAGCGAGAAGTTTCAGTGGGAGGGAGGCGTGCTGGGTAGCAGAGGAAGTAGACGTGGATGTGTGATGAACTGTGAGTTACATCATCCGCTCTCTCATCAACGACGGCGGGCTCGTTTGTCCGACAGCGGCGTGCTGCTGCTGATAGCACTCTGGGGTTGAACACGGGGGTTTGTTTCCCAATGACTGGAGGATTCACTTATCAGGAGCCAGCAGATCACACACACCTACACACACACACACACACACCCACGCACCCCCACACACCTACACACATACTGACACACACACACACACACCTACACCGACACACACCACCACACACACACACACACACACCTACACCGACACACACATGTCCTCTGGGCTGAAACAGCACACACACATTATTCAAATCCTCTGAAACCCAAACCTGATGTGATCAGACTTCATTAGGACGAGACTCTGACGACTCTACGCTCTCTGCATGTCTTTAAAATAAAGGGGGAAAAGTACACTCACTGGCCACTTTATTAGGTACGCCTTCAGGGGTGCCACCATTCTCTGCAGCACAGATTCAACATGGAGCCGTAAACGGAGACTTTGGTCCACGCTGACATGACAGCATCCACAGTCCATGCAGATTTATTAACTGGGCGTCTGTGATCCAGGTCTCTAGTTTGACCGCATCCCAAAGGTACTCCAGTGCTAAACGCCTTTAAGATTCTTCTGCAGCTAATCGCTGCACTCGTGCTGCAGCTCTCTAGATTTCCTCACGAAAGCATCAGAGAGAATATGCAACGTTAATGTGAGGTTTCCTGAGAGGCCAGAACATTAAAAACTAAACATTTTTAACCCTTTAGTCTCTCCTGGACTTGTCAAACATCAGAATCAAGCTTTAAACATCCTTGTCTTCAGGACAGTCTGGGCTTTAAGGATGTTTGTGCTGCTTTTTTAAAAACTTACTGGACTGGACAGGTCAAAACATAAAACTGAAACTGAACAATATTTTTTTAGAGGCAAATATATCAGAAAGAAAGTCAAAATCATGAGTTTAAAAGGTCAAAATATGAAATAAACTTTGTTATTATGAAATTAAAAGTCAAAATATGGTTCAAAATTTTAAATTGTGAGTCTAAAAGGTCAAACTATGGGATTATGAAGTCAAAGTTTGGAGTTGGAAATATGAGATGAAATACAAAATAATCGATTAAAAAGGTCGAAGTATGACTTAAAATTAGAATTATGAATCTTAAAGCTCAAATCTCATATGAGAAGTCAAAGTTATGAGTGGAAATGCTCAAAGTATGAAATTAAAAGTCAGAATCCTGAGTTTGAGTCCTGACTGAGACGCTAAATTAAAAATGTGAAATTAAAACACAAATTAATTCATTTTCCCTCATTCCTGACTTCTTATCTAAATATTTTTACTCCTTACTTTCTCAGATTTTGTGACTTAACAAGGAGATCTTAAACCAGGATAAGTTCACATTTTTATACCTGAGTTAACCTGCAGACCTCAGACTGATGGGCCAGTTAGAACAGAAATATCAGATCAGCTAAGGGCCGGATTTAACTGTTCCACGGGCCGGATTTGGCCCCCGGGCCTTGAGTTTGACACCCCAGCTGTTGTGGATTTAATCTTTAGAGTTAAGCTCCAGCCTCTCTAGAAAATCCTCTGAGATCTCCATGAGCAGGATCAGAGAAGCTCTCTTCTCGTCCTCTAGCTATTCTCCTCCCTGCAGCCATTGTTTACCAGCTAGCAGAGTCTCCAACCCCGCCCACAGCTCCGCCCCTTTCAATTCAAATGATGCTGATTGGTCCGATCATTCTCTGACCGGGATTTCAGCGAGAGCTTTTCCTAGAGAGATCTATCCAGGATTAGCACAACTGTCCAGACTCGAGGGTGAACAGGTTTGATTCTGGAGGATGCAGGTCAAAGGTCAAGGTCGTTGGGTCATGTGCTCATCCCTGGTTTGTAAACCCCCCGTCTGTCGCCAGCACTTTTCTAGCAGACAAACAGGAGCGCTGACTTCACGCTGACCTCGGCCGTCCCTCTGTGGCGTCTTTGTCAGAAACAAACCCTCTCTGTCCTGGAGGACCGGATCAGTCTGCCTTTGTCTGCTGGACGCCACACACACTCACACACACACTCACACACACGTGTGTGTTCAGACGTATGTCTCTGTAAACACGCTACAGATGACCTCTGTGGTCAGGTCAGATGATGCAGCCTGAGGACGTGAAGGATTAGACGATCTGACCCGCCGCTCAGGCCAAAGGAGATCTGGATGTTCTGATCTGATTAACCATAGAAGAAGAATACTGCTGTTACTGTTATTAACCATAGAAGAAGAAGACTGCTGTTACTCTGTTATAGACCATAGAAGAAGAAGACTGCTGTTACTCTGTTATAGACCATAGAAGAAGAAGACTGCTGTTACTCTGTTATTAACCATAGAAGAAGAAGACTGCTGTTACTCTGTTATTAACCATAGAAGAAGAAGACTGCTGTTACTCTGTTATTAACCATAGAAGAAGAAGACTGCTGTTACTCTGTTATTAACCATAGAAGAAGAAGACTGCTGTTACTCTGTTATTAACCATAGAAGAAGAAGACTGACTACAGCTGCTGGTAGAATCTGATGGACATTCACTTTCATTTCCACAGCAAACACATGAAACGTGCCGTCAGGAGAGAGCCTAACCCTGACCTCTGACCCTAACCCTTCTACTGACAGGAGGGAGCCCAGCATCTCTGAGGGACTACTGTATTAAACCCTAACCCTGACCCCTGACCCTAACCCTTCTACTGACAGGAGGGAGCCCAGCATCTCTGAGGGACTACTGTATTAAACCCTAACCCTGACCTCTGACCCTAACCCCTCTACTGACAGGAGGGAGCCCAGCATCTCTGAGGGACTATTGTATTAAACCCTAACCCTGACCCCTGACCCTAACCCCTCTACTGACAGGAGGGAGCCCAGCATCTCTGAGGGACTACTGTATTAAACCCTAACCCTGACCTCTGACCCTAACCCTTCTACTGACAGGAGGGAGCCCAGCATCTCTGAGGGACTACTGTATTAAACCCTAACCCTGACCTCTGACCCTAACCCCTCTACTGACAGGAGGGAGCCCAGCATCTCTGAGGGACTACTGTATTAAACCCTAACCCTGACCTCTGACCCTAACCCTTCTACTGACAGGAGGGAGCCCACCATCTCTGAGGGACTATTGTATTAAACCCTAACCCTGACCTCTGACCCTAACCCCTCTACTGACAGGAGGGAGCCCACCATCTCTGAGGGACTATTGTATTAAACCCTAACCCTGACCCCTGACCCTAACCCCTCTACTGACAGGAGGGAGCCCAGCATCTCTGAGGGACTATTGTATTAAACCCTAACCCTGACCCCTGACCCTAACCCCTCTACTGACAGGAGGGAGCCCACCATCTCTGAGGGACTATTGTATTAAACCCTAACCCTGACCTCTGACCCTAACCCCTCTACTGACAGGAGGGAGCCCACCATCTCTGAGGGACTATTGTATTAAACCCTAACCCTGACCCCTGACCCTAACCCCTCTACTGACAGGAGGGAGCCCAGCATCTCTGAGGGACTACTGTATTAAACCTACGTCAGTCTGACCCCTGACCCTAGTGGACCTCAGACTGAGTCCACAAAGACCAGGCTGTTTTGGTGCAGGGTCAGTTCATCTGGAAGAGCAAAACCATAACCTTTAGAAAATCCTGGAGGAACCTTCAAGGGTTTAGACCTCTAAGGGGGGCTTCTGAAGCCGGTCTGTGGTTGTCACCATGTTTAAAGGACTGTCTGAAATTAATCGAAGATTAACTAAAACAAACCCTGCAGGAGCTGAGGCCACCTGATGAAGCTTTCCTGTAAACCTAGAACAGCTGATCTTTGAAATCTTCAAGGTTGTTCAGAAACTCAAACTGGTTTCAGATGCAGATAAAACCAGACTCCTGAGGTACCAGGGAGCATCCCTTCAGTCTGACCTTCACCAGGTGTACCACTGAGCTAGTCTCTAATTTATAATTATTATTTATTACTATTATTATCTGGGTTTTCTTATCCATCATGAGCGTTGGTTCACAGCAAACAGGGCCAGTCTGGCCTCCAAACTCAGGGTTCAAAGGTTTTTATTCTAGAATAATCCTGCCTCTCTCAGAGCTCCTAAATCTCTCGTATCTGCAGCGTTTCTACCGTTGCTGGATTCTGGGGATGTTCATGACTGCTTCAGCTAAATGTCCACAGTCTTTGAATCCTGTCTGCCACTGAGCTCTGAGGTTTGTCTCTGGTTGTGGTTTCTGTTGAATCTGGATGGTCTTCTCTGAGTGCCTGCAGGCACACGTATGGCTAACTCTCCTTGGCTTAGCTCCTCCTTACTAATCTCCTCTCCTGCGAAGGTCTGAGAGCCACTATGGCTGCGCTCTGGCAGCGTTGTTCATCTGCTTGTTCCTCCGTGAGGACTGGATCGGGGAAGAGCGTTCAGTTTTGCTGCATGGATACTCTGCAGACCAGCGAGACTCAGCGTACCGCTCTGGAGCCTCACAGATCTTTACATCTTTGTTTAAAATATTATTTCTGCACAAAACCTTAAAAAAGGGAAGCTTTAACCTCAGAATGATCCGCTGTAAGTCACATACATCTGTTTGTTTCTCACACTTATACAGAAGGCTCTGATTTCAACTGTTATTTTTTGTCTATATTTTTCCATTGCCCTTATTTGGGCATTTGCCCTTATTTGGGCATTTGCCCTTATTTGGGCATTTGCCCTTATTTCCCCTTTTTTTCCTTTTGCCACTTTTACTGTATTGCTGATTTCTGTCTCTGAATTGTATTTATTGTGACGTGTGCTGCTGACCTCTTGGCCAGGTCACCCTTGTAAAGGAGATCTGGATCTCAGAGGGTCTTTATCTAGTTAAATAAAGGTTAAATACCAAAGCCAGGGTATTTCCTGTAGTCCTGGACCGAAGGTCTGGGATGAGGATCTACAGACACTGAATAATCAGAAGCTTGAGATCAGGATGACTCATTTATTCCTGCTGTTGTTGTTTCCAGAAATGACAGACTTTAAAATATCCTGGTATTCTCCACCAAGCTGATGTTTTGTCTCTGCGTCGGCGCTCTTAGAGGACGGTAGAGGAAAGGATGTGAAGGTTCAAACCTCACAGTAACACTTTCTCTCCTCCTATCCGCAGCTTTTCCGTCTTTGTTGGCACGTCTTAAACTCTCAGCAGCTGCCCACTCAGAAAACCTCCGAGCCCTGGAGAAAGTTCCGCGTTTTTCCATGTTCCCGGCAAAGCTGCGTTTCCTCCCTTTGATGATTACCACCAAGCACGGCAGAGCGCTCACACACCACCACATGAAGGCTGTTCCCAGAAGGAATGCCTTCCTCCTCCTCCTCCTCCTCCAGCAGCTGACTGAGGTCAGACGGACGCTCGCTCTCATTATAAACCCCCAGAAGGAAAAACTCCACCTAAAACCACTCAGACCTTCAAACCAGCGGCTGGTGGTCTCAGAGACGTGTTTGGCGTTGTTTGGTGTTTGTGCTGATTGTTCTTCATCCTGGCTCTGAGGCCGGGGTCACAGATTTCCAGTATGTTGGTGGAAACGTTCCACTGGTCTCAGACAATGGGGATTGTGGAGTTTATTAAAGGAACAGTCAGAACTTGTTAGTGAAGACTGACCCATGAAACCTGTCGGCTTTTATTGTTGGTGTTCTGTTCCTTCTTCATGACAGAAAACAAACCCTGTTAGCTACTGCATCGCCACGGGTTTCAATCCATTCTGGTCCTTCAGATCCTCTATGGCAGGGGTCATCAAGTCCATCTGCACCAAGGCCAGATTTATTTATTTATTTATTTATTTATTTATTTGTGACATGGGACAATGCACATTAATGGACATAAACATGTAAATGTGCCAGATTGTAGCCATAGGCTAATTTCCATCTGTAGTCCGCGGCAGGATGAAAAAAATACATTAAAAATCTACATAAGAGTCAGACAACACCAAAACAAGACAACATAGATGGTACGATAAATTACAAAGACCCAAATAAAACAGTACTTCGCTTAGGACAGACCAGAGATAAACTGACCGCTCCAGTTAAAGTGCAGAAGGCATATGATAAAGTGCTGTAGTGCTAAAGTGCAAGTGTGCTGATATATTGCACATGGTCATGATTGTGCATCGCCCTTGGCCTGGTTAGATAAAGTGCTGATATTATTGCACATAGCATTAAACAGATGTGTTTATGCATGTATTATTGCACCAAGAAACTAGACAATTTCCATGAGCGGAAATCGCGAGAGGGGCTCAGGGGGCGGTGCCGGTTTCATCGCAAGGCCATTTATGACAATAGCCGACTTGTCATTACAAGGTCATGTCCAAGTCCGAGCTGAAGCAGCATGTAGCTGGACAATGACACGGTGAAATGGTTGAGAAACACTGTACATGACAGGAGACTTCATTCATGTGTTTTAGTCATGTGGCCTGATTAGCTGATGCTGATCACCTGGCAACTGAGCCTCAGCTGTTTTCTTGACATACCTGGTGGTGTTGACCCTCCCTATGAAATAGAGTCCTTTATTTGAATTTTATACAGACATGCAGTTCCTGTCAAGGTCTTGATGAGAGCAGGTGCAGAAGAGATGAACTTTGTTATTTCCAGCTCCATTTGAACACATTAAAAACTTTTATTGAGAAAGGATTGTGTGTTGCTATTTTGATTGACGTCACCAAAGTCAAGAGAACACAGAAACACACACCAATGCGTGCTTCACGCGCTAACACACATACAAATGAACAATCTCTCCCATTCACTTCATATGGGATATATGTGTGGCTGTCTAAGACTTTATGAGGGACTGTATGTGGATGAGAAGCCACCCACAGTCCCACCATCCTGTTACAGCATTGTTTAAATGGGCTGCTTTATTGGAACAGCTCCATGTGTGTGCGTGATCAGAGCTCACTGAGGGCTGTATGTGTGTGTCAATCAAGGATGACATCATCAAAGCACCAGAGCTGCTGTTGCCATGGTAATTAATGCCTGCACGGTTACGCATCACTGATTACAGATCAGTTACACCTGAGGCAGCAGAGAGTAGTTTTGGGTGATTTTGCTTGTAAACACAGTCTCTTTCTCCTCTCCGTGTGCGAAAACTGTAAATGATATCATCAAACGGATTTCGGCGTGAGCATCTGCGGGCCTTGAACTATCAGTGATGTTATTTTGGTGTTGATTGTGCAAGAAATGAGACCAGGGTGGCAAGCTAAAAACGGGCATCTTTCTGACTTTGAGGACAGATTCATCAGATTCGATACCATTGCAGCAGATGAGAGAGGTGTCAGCGTACTTGGGACAGTTGGTCCTCTCACGCCAAAACTGCACATGATATGGCTTTGGTTCTTGGTTCCACAGTAGCGGGACAAGATTTCCTCCGTTTTGATATATTTTTTATGTGTGTGGTGTTAGATTTGTGGCCGTAGTCACTAGTTGTTCGCAAAAGTCTCAGTTGACGTGTTGGCTCTCTCACACTCTGGGGTGATGACATCACCCACTCTAGCAGGGTGATTTTTCATGATTTTCACTCAACGCACAGGAGATTTGAAGACTTGCCTATCGAAAACCATAAACCCCATCATCATAACAAAGACATTCCTGAAGACATGCATACATAGCTGTATGTAAGTATGTATGCATAGAAATATTGAGATGGTTAAACATTTAGCCTTGGCATAAAATCTGGTGGCTGGACTTTCAAATAAACCAAAATTAGATAAATAATTTGGCGTAATTAACGTATGATTGTCTTAATATTTGTAATTTAGTTCAAAATGCTGCAAATCTTACCCACAGAATTGGCTGGGCCCCCAAAAATCCGAGAGAATGGGATTTATCACCAATATTAACTAATTTAAGACACTCTGTAACCTGTTTTCACTACTTCGTTTGGACATTTTTGCAACATTTTTGCTACTCTGAACCCATTTTTGACCATTTTTGCTACTTTAATTTTTTATTTGCCCCTCTTTAGCCCCTTCTGCCACTTCCCTGCTACTTATTACCCCTTCCAACCCAGTTTCACTGCCCTGCCTGCCTATTTTTGCTATATTTTTGCCACTTTTAAACCATTTTTGATACTTTGCCATCCTTTAACCCCTCTTTAACCACTTGTCCTGCATGTTTTATTCCCTTTGTGCCGCCTTTATCCATGTTTGCCACTATTTAACCCCTTTTCATTACTTTTTTGCACCATTTTTGCCATTTTAACAAATTTTTGAAACTTTTTGCCCCTTTTTTCCTCCTTTACCCATTTTTCCACATTTTAACCTCTTACCACCTTTCCTGCCATTTTTTCCTCCTTTGTGCCACTCTCAAACCCATTTTCAACACTTAATCTGACCATTGTTGTAGCATTTCCACCAGTCTAAAACATTTTTTTAAAACTTATGTATTTTTTAGATATTTACTTATAATGGCTGACAAGTGAATTTTTTTAAAAAACAGATCAAATGTTAAGTCATTCAAAAAAAAAAATCAGTATTAGATGATCATCCGGGGGCCGGATAGGAAACTTTGGGGGACCTGATTTGGCCCTCGGGCCACCAGTTGATGATCAGTGCTCTATGGTAATCCTGCAGCTTCTTCATCTATCTCCACATGTACTAGATCACTCATACCTGGTCTGGAGGGGGTCTGGTTGGTCCAAATCTGAACTGGATTGTTGTAAAGCACAAAGACAAGGGGCCAAAGCTAACAAAAGCCTGGCTTTGAATTTGTCAGTCCAGCCTCTGAGAATGATGGGAAATCCATCCTTTAACAGGTCCAGATTCATCTGGTACCATTCTGCGTCTACGGATCCCTAAAACCACAGAAGAAATCCGAAGTTCAAATGGCTCCGATTGCTCCTAAAATGAGCCAGGTACAAAGTTTGGCGAAAGTGGCTAGGAGGTTGTAAAAATGGGTCAAATGTGGTAAAAAAGAAAATGGCGAAAATGCTTGAAAAAAAAAAAACAAAATGGTTTAAGTTGTCAAAAGAAGTGACAAAATGGGTTACAAGAGGCCTAAAAGGGTGTAATGTTATAAAAAGATGGTAAAAATGGGTTGAAAGTGATTAAAAAAGGGCAAAATTGGGCAATAAAATGGTCAAAAAAAGGCCAAAGTTGGCACAAATTGGCAAAAAGGTGGCAAAATAGATGACAAGTGGCACAAAGGGTTAAAGTTGCTAAAAGGGGGTAAAACTGGGTTAAAAGTGATGGTACAGAATGGCAAACAACAGCAAAATTGTGTGAAAAGTGGCAAAAAGGTTGCAAAAATGGGTTAATTGAGGCAAAAACATTTAAAAAATGGCAAAAATGCAAAAAAAACAAACAAAAAAAAGCAGCATGCTTTCAGCTCTTAATGAGGGAACTGTTAGCCAGGATGCTAGCGCTAATGCTACTGATCCAACACACACACACTGATATCATCAATAAAGCCCAGCTGGGGTGGTCCATCTCTGGGGTTTTCAGGGGTCCAGATCTGTGGGCAGGCGCACTACTGAGCCCCGGCACACCGTTTTACAACCGCTGGGTTAGAGCATGCAGGGATGCCAAGCCATAATCTAATTTATGTTTTTAATTCTAACTTTACTGCAGAGTTGAGGTCCAATAAGAGCCACATGAATGATGCATGGACTGTTTGAAGAGGAGGGACAGCGAGTCCTGATGTCAGGTAGTTTAGACGTGGAAAATAAAGAACAGCCATGTGCCATGAAAACGTCCTGATGGACGGTAACCTGACACAGACAGCCTCATAAAAACATTACATGTGATTTATATTCAACATTCATCTGGGAAAGCTCCCTAACAAAGAGACTGAGAAGAGAAAAACATGGATGACGGGCCAATCAGAGCCCTGCAGACAGGCGCTGACGCTGTTCTTCGACCAGAGAAGCTTCCAGTGTGGCTCTCTGCCCTTTTTGATAAGAAATGTGGTCTAGTTCTGCTTAAACTGCCGCTATCGCTACATCTGAGCTACGGTAGCCGACTAACCCCGGCCTGTAGCTGCGGACCCGCGCTGAGGCAGGTCAGCAGGTTTAAGGCGGTTTCTGTCACCCACCGGTCTAGTTCTGAAAGACCTGCCCCCATCCTACAGCTCTATCAGGGGTGGGGGCAGAATCCTCTAAACCAGTGATCTTCTACTGTTCCCTGGTCTGAGGAACTCCTCAGACCAGGGATGCCAGACTCAGTCGCAGTTTAGGTCTGACCTGAGGGTCAAAGTCCTCCACAGACTGTCAACCTCATCCTCACCGCTAACAAATTATAGGGACAACATTAAAATCATGGTTTTTAACAGTTCCTAAATAAAATCATAAAATCATGAGTTTAAAATGTCCAAATATGAGAAAAAATCCAAACCTGGAGTTTAAAAGGTAATGAGATGAGATAATGACATTAAAATGTTGAATCAAAAAGGTCAATATTTGGGATTTAAAGTTATTTTAAGGAGTTGAAAAGGTCGAAATATGATTAAAACAAATCTAAATCAAGAGATTAGAAAAGGAAAATATGAAATGAAATGAATTTAAAATGTCAAAATATTACTTGAAAATTTAAAGCGTGAATTAAATATGAGATAAGAGTTAAAACCATAACTTTGAGTCATAATTGTGAGATACAAACTAGAAAACACAAAATGAAAACACACACATCTTTTATCACATTCATGACTTTTTATCATCTTATTTAAATTTTTAACTCTTCTCATTCTCATTCTGATGGCTTAACAAGGATGTTTTCATTTATCAAGGTGAAGTTCACAGTGTTATACTGGAGGAAATCTGCAGAGCTCATACTGGTGGCCCAGTTAGAGTAAATATATGATCTGGTGGGCCAGGTAGAACTGGGCCATGGGCCAGATTTGGCCCCCGGGCCTTGAGTTTGACACCCCTGCCTTAGACCAAACATCTTCATTTCCATGCTGTCGTATCTTTAGCTGATGTGAAGCTGTTTTATGACGCGTGCTTGTGTGCCTTCTTCACCAGCGATGACATAAAAACAGACAGATGCGGATGTTTCTGCAGCAGTCGTGAGCTAATCCAGCCTCAGCCACAGCTGTTGGTTCAACACGTCTGTTTTAGCAAGTCCAAACCTTTTAGTGCCTATTATTGGTCATTTTTACACCAAATGATCCTGAATACACACCTAAGAAATAAAGGCTCAGTGAGAAAATAAAGACGGTAGCACAGAAACTGTCCAGCTGTCCCAGAGGTTGTCCCCTATGTGGACACGTTGATATTTTAAACGGTCTCAGTGGTTATCGTAATCATCGACAGAATCAGGCAGAGCAAACACATGCTGGAGTGTCTTTGGTTGTTGTACAGGTAAGGATGTACAAACTTACCTCATAGCACGCCACTTTACCTGGTCACTACATTTAGGACGTCTGCTCTACATCCAGGCTCTCTGTGTGGGTGTGGTGTCTATTTAGAGGAGGGAATACTCCAGATACACCCCGCACTAATCCACGGGCTATATCCCAGCTAAGGGCCGCACTGGCGGCACTCATTGCTATCAACTAAGCCCCGCCCACAGCTACCACCTGGTTCTCCTCAGAGGATGCTGATTGGTCAGCACCATTCTACGAGCAGGCAGACACTGTAGATCAGAGCTTTACAGGATGGATCTGCCTGATCAGGATGATCCATCTGGTTTTTAAGGTTATGTGGACGGACCGTGATGAACTTCTAAAAACATTCAAAGAGAGGAAATGACTCTTCCAGGAATGTTTCACTGACCCTTCCTCTACCTTCTCAACTATATTTAGGTCCTTGGTCCAGACTTACAAAGAAACATATGAATTGTCAAAAGAAGTGACTGGAGGACAAGAAGGGCAAGAAGGATGAAGAACAAAGAAAGCAGCGATGATGGATGAAGAAGGATGAAGAAGGATGAAGAAGGGCAAAAGAAGAAGGGCGAAGAAGGTCAAAAGAAGGCCAAAGAAGGCACAAATTGGCAGGAAGAAGGGCAAGAAGGAGGAAGAAGTGGCACAAAGGGTTAAGAAGGAGGAAGAAGGGAAGAAGGATGGAAGAAGGCAAACAAGGAGGAAGAAGTGTGAAGAAGGAGGAAGAAGGTTGCAAAGAAGGATGAAGAGAGGCAAAAACATTTAAGAAGGAGGAAGAAGGATGCAAGAAGGATGAAGAACAAAAAAGAAGCAGCGATGCTTTTGAAGCTCTTAATGATGAAGAAGGATGAAGCGCGAAGCTACTGAAGAAGGAGGAAGAAGGACGAAGAAGGATGAAGAACAACAAGCCCAGCTGGATGGATGAAGAAGGAGGGATAGGATCTGAAGAAGGGGCGAAGAAGAGGAAGAAGGATGTTTGAAGAAGGAGGAAGAGCATGCAGGGATGAGAAGGATAATCTAACAGAAAGAAGCAGATGGATGCAGAGAAGAGGATGAAGAAGGATGAAGATGCATGGACTGGAAGAAGGACGAAGAAGGAGGAAGAAGGATGAAGAAGGATGAAGAAGGACGAAGAAGGACGAAGAAGGACGAAGAAGGAGGAAGAAGGATGAAGAAGGACGAAGAAGGACGAAGAAGGACGAAGAAGGACGAAGAAGGAGGAAGAAGGACGAAGAAGGACGAAGAAGGACGAAGAAGGAGGAAGAAGGAGGAAGAAGGACGAAGAAGGAGGAAGAAGGACGAAGAAGGACGAAGAAGGAGGAAGAAGGATGAAGAAGGATGAAGAAGGACGAAGAAGGAGGAAGAAGGATGAAGAAGGACGAAGAAGGACGAAGAAGGAGGAAGAAGGAGGAAGAAGGACGAAGAAGGATGAAGAACAACAAAGAACGACGATGATGGATGAAGAAGGATGAAGAAGGACGAAGAAGGAGGAAGAAGGACGAAGAAGGATGAAGAACAACAAAGAACGACGATGATGGATGAAGAAGGATGAAGAAGGATGAAGAAGGACGAAGAAGGACGAAGAAGGACGAAGAAGGAGGAAGAAGGACGAAGAAGGATGAAGAGAAGGATGAAGAAAAAGAAGAAAGAGGAAGAAGGATGAAGAAGTGAAGAACAACAAAGAACGATGAAGGATGAAGATGAAGAAGGAAAGAAGGAAGAAGAAGAAGGACGAAGAAGGAGGAAGAAGGACGAAGAAGGATGAAGAACAACAAAGAACGACGATGATGGATGAAGAAGGATGAAGAAGGATGAAGAAGGACGAAGAAGGAGGAAGAAGGACGAAGAAGGATGAAGAAGGAGGAAGAAGGATGAAGAAGGACGAAGAAGGAGGAAGAAGGACAAAGAAGGACGAAGAAGGACGAAGAAGGATGAAGAACAACAAAGAACGACGATGATGGATGAAGAAGGATGAAGAAGGACGAAGAAGGACGAAGAAGAAGGAGGAAGAATGAAGGACAAGAAGGATGAAGAAGGACAAGAAGGAATGGATGAAGAAGGACAAAGAGAAGGATGAAAGAAGGAGAAGAAGGATGAAGAAGAAGACAGAAGAAGGACGAAGAAGGAGAAGAGAAGGATGAAGAAGGACAAAGAAGAAGGATGAAGAAGGACGAAGGAGGAAGAAGGACGAAGAAGTAGGAAGAAGGACGAAGAAGGAGGAAGAAGGACGAAGAACGACGAAGAAGGACGAAGAAGGACGAAGAAGGAGGAAGAAGGACGAAGAAGGACGAAGAAGGACGAAGAAAGGATTCAAGAAGGAGGAAGGATGGAAGGATGAAGAACAAGATGAAGAAGAACAAGAAGGAGGAAGAAGGACAAAGAAGGATGAAGAAGGATGAAGAAGGATGAAGAAGGACGAAGAAGGACGAAGAAGGACGAAGAAGGATGAAGAAGGATGAAGAAGGACGAAGAAGGACGAAGAAGGACGAAGAAGGAGGAAGAAGGACGAAGAAGGATGAAGAACAACAAAGAACGACGATGATGGATGAAGAAGGATGAAGAAGGATGAAGAAGGACGAAGAAGGAGGAAGAAGGACGAAGAAGGATGAAGAAGGAGGAAGAAGGATGAAGAAGGACGAAGAAGGAGGAAGAAGGATGAAGAAGGACGAAGAAGGAGGAAGAAGGACGAAGAAGGAGGAAGAAGGACGAAGAAGGAGGAAGAAGGACGAAGAAGGAGGAAGAAGGACGAAGAAGGATGAAGAAGGACGAAGAAGGACGAAGAAGGAGGAAGAAGGACGAAGAAGGAGGAAGAAGGACGAAGAAGGACGAAGAAGGAGGAAGAAGGACGAAGAAGGATGAAGAAGGACGAAGAAGGACGAAGAAGGAGGAAGAAGGACGAAGAAGGATGAAGAACAACAAAGAACGACGATGATGGATGAAGAAGGATGAAGAAGGATGAAGAAGGACGAAGAAGGAGGAAGAAGGACGAAGAAGGAGGAAGAAGGACGAAGAAGGATGAAGAACAACAAAGAACGACGATGATGGATGAAGAAGGATGAAGAAGGACGAAGAAGGACGAAGAAGGATGAAGAAGGACGAAGAAGGACGAAGAAGGACGAAGAAGGACGAAGAAGGAGGAAGAAGGACGAAGAAGGAGGAAGAAGGACGAAGAAGGATGAAGAAGGAGGAAGAAGGACAAAGAAGGACGAAGAAGGACGAAGAAAGAGGAAGAAGGATGAAGAAGGACGAAGAAGGAGGAAGAAGGACGAAGAAGGATGAAGAACAACAAAGAACAACGATGATGGATGAAGAAGGATGAAGAAGGATGAAGAAGGACGAAGAAGGACGAAGAAGGAGGAAGAAGGATGAAGAAGGACGAAGAAGGAGGAAGAAGGACGAAGAAGGATGAAGAACAACAAAGAACAACGATGATGGATGAAGAAGGATGAAGAAGGATGAAGAAGGACGAAGAAGGAGGAAGAAGGACGAAGAAGGATGAAGAAGGACGAAGAAGGATGAAGAAGGACGAAGAAGGATGAAGAACAACGAAGAAGGATGAAGAAGGATGAAGAAGGAGGAAGAAGGATGAAGAAGGACGAAGAAGGATGAAGAAGGACGAAGAAGGACGAAGAAGGACGAAGAAGGACGAAGAAGGAGGAAGAAGGATGAAGAAGGAGGAAGAAGGATGAAGAAGGACGAAGAAGGACGAAGAAGGACGAAGAAGGACGAAGAAGGAGGAAGAAGGATGAAGAAGGAGGAAGAAGGATGAAGAAGGACGAAGAAGGATGAAGAAGGACGAAGAAGGACGAAGAAGGACGAAGAAGGATGAAGAAGGACGAAGAAGGACGAAGAAGGACGAAGAAGGAGGAAGAAGGACGAAGAAGGAGGAAGAAGGACGAAGAAGGATGAAGAACAACAAAGAACGACGATGATGGATGAAGAAGGAGGAAGAAGGATGAAGAAGGACGAAGAAGGACGAAGAAGGAGGAAGAAGGACAAAGAAGGACGAAGAAGGAGGAAGAAGGACAAAGAAGGACGAAGAAGGACGAAGAAGGAGGAAGAAGGACAAAGAAGGACGAAGAAGGATGAAGAAGGATGAAGAAGGACGAAGAAGGACGAAGAAGGAGGAAGAAGGACAAAGAAGGACGAAGAAGGAGGAAGAAGGATGAAGAAGGATGAAGAAGGACGAAGAAGGACGAAGAAGGACGAAGAAGGAGGAAGAAGGATGAAGAAGGACGAAGAAGGAGGAAGAAGGACAAAGAAGGACGAAGAAGGAGGAAGAAGGATGAAGAAGGATGAAGAAGGACGAAGAAGGACGAAGAAGGACGAAGAAGGAGGAAGAAGGATGAAGAAGGATGAAGAAGGAGGAAGAAGGAGGAAGAAGGACGAAGAAGGAGGAAGAAGGACGAAGAAGGACGAAGAAGGAGGAAGAAGGAGGAAGAAGGACGAAGACGGACGAAGAAGGACGAAGAAGGAGGAAGAAGGACGAAGAAGGAGGAAGAAGGATGAAGAAGGAGGAAGAAGGACGAAGAAGGAGGCAGAAGGACGAAGAAGGACGAAGAAGTAGGAAGAAGGACGAAGAAGGAGGAAGAAGGACGAAGAAGGACGAAGAAGTAGGAAGAAGGATGAAGAAGGAGGAAGAAGGAGGAAGAAGGACGAAGAAGGAGGAAGAAGGACGAAGAAGGACGAAGAAGTAGGAAGAAGGACGAAGAAGGACGAAGAAGGACGAAGAAGGACGAAGAAGTAGGAAGAAGGATGAAGAAGGAGGAAGAAGGAGGAAGAAGGACGAAGAAGGACGAAGAAGGACGAAGAAGGAGGAAGAAGGACGAAGAAGGAGGAAGAAGGATGAAGAAGGAGGAAGAAGGACGAAGAAGGAGGCAGAAGGACGAAGAAGGATGAAGGACGAAGAACGACGAAGAACGACGAAGAAGGACGAAGAAGGAGGAAGAAGGATGAAGAAGGATGAAGAAGGACGAAGAAGGAGGAAGAAGGACGAAGAAGGAGGAAGAAGGATGAAGAAGGACGAAGAAGGAGGAAGAAGGACGAAGAACGACGAAGAAGGACGAAGAAGTAGGAAGAAGGATGAAGAAGGATGAAGAAGGAGGAAGAACAACGAAGAAGGATGAAGAAGGACGAAGAAGGACGAAGAAGGAGGAAGAAGGAGGAAGAAGGACGAAGAAGGACGAAGAAGGAGGAAGAAGGATGAAGAAGGACGAAGAAGGAGGAAGAAGGACGAAGAAGGACGAAGAAGGACGAAGAAGGACGAAGAAGGAGGAAGAAGGATGAAGAAGGACGAAGAAGGACGAAGAAGGACGAAGAAGGACGAAGAAGGATGAAGAAGGATGAAGAACAACGAAGAAGGATGAAGAAGGACGAAGAAGGACGAAGAAGGATGAAGAAGGACGAAGAACGACGAAGAAGGACGAAGAAGGACGAAGAAGGAGGAAGAAGGAGGAAGAAGGACGAAGAAGGACGAAGAAGGAGGAAGAAGGACGAAGAAGGACGAAGAAGGACGAAGAAGGACGAAGAAGGAGGAAGAAGGACGAAGAAGGACGAAGAAGGACGAAGAAGGACGAAGAAGGACGAAGAAGGAGGAAGAAGGATGAAGAAGGACGAAGAAGGACGAAGAAGGATGAAGAAGGACGAAGAAGGACGAAGAAGGACGAAGAAGGACGAAGAAGGAGGAAGAAGGATGAAGAAGGACGAAGAAGGACGAAGAAGGACGAAGAAGGAGGAAGAAGGACGAAGAAGGACGAAGAAGGACGAAGAAGGAGGAAGAAGGATGAAGAAGGACGAAGAAGGACGAAGAAGGACGAAGAAGGACGAAGAAGGAGGAAGAAGGACGAAGAAGGACGAAGAAGGAGGAAGAAGGATGAAGAAGGACGAAGAACGACGAAGAAGGACGAAGAAGTAGGAAGAAGGATGAAGAAGGATGAAGAAGGAGGAAGAAGGACGAAGAACAACGAAGAAGGACGAAGAAGGACGAAGAAGGAGGAAGAAGGACGAAGAAGGACGAAGAAGGAGGAAGAAGGACGAAGAAGGACGAAGAAGGAGGAAGAAGGAGGAAGAACAACGAAGAAGGACGAAGAAGGACGAAGAAGGATGAAGAAGGATGAAGAACAACGAAGAAGGATGAAGAAGGACGAAGAAGGACGAAGAAGGAGGAAGAAGGATGAAGAAGGACGAAGAAGGACGAAGAAGGATGAAGAAGGATGAAGAAGGACGAAGAAGGACGAAGAAGGACGAAGAAGTAGGAAGAAGGATGAAGAAGGATGAAGAAGGAGGAAGAAGGAGGAAGAAGGATGAAGAAGGATGAAGAAGGAGGAAGAAGGACGAAGAACAACGAAGAAGGACGAAGAAGGACGAAGAAGTAGGAAGAAGGAGGAAGAAGGACGAAGAAGGACGAAGAAGGATGAAGAACAACGAAGAAGGATGAAGAAGGATGAAGAAGGACGAAGAAGGACGAAGAAGGATGAAGAAGGACGAAGAAGGACGAAGAAGGATGAAGAAGGACGAAGAAGGACGAAGAAGGAGGAAGAAGGACGAAGAAGGACGAAGAAGGACGAAGAAGGAGGAAGAAGGATGAAGAAGGACGAAGAAGGATGAAGAAGGATATTGTGCAGGTCTCTCTGAGAGGAGCTGAGGTCTTCACCTGCAGCATTCTCCTCAGTGTGTCTTATCAATAGTGTTTAATTTCACTAACACTAACTAAATAACTAAAATTCAAAAATCATTTTAGTTAACTAAAACTAACCAAATAACTAAAACTAAATCCAAACTTAGCGTTACCAAAAACCCTAACTAAAACCGTAGTGAGCTTACAAACCTAACTAAAATAAATAAGAAATGGAGACAAAATCTTAGTTTTAGCCAGACCGACTGGCACCTGCACCAGAGTCTGGGGAGTAAAATGGCCTGATCTGATTGGTTAAGACTTCACACAGTGGTAGTTTAATGTCTGGAGTTTCAAACATCATCTTTAAATAAATAAATAAACAAGTGAAGAGTCGCCTGTTAGAATATGTTTTTAAAAAGGTATGACGTTCACTCAGCCCCGACATCTATCCGTAAAAAACTAAAACTAATAAGAACTAAACTAAAATCAAACACAGAAAGTGAAAACAAAATAAAAATAGAAACTAACGAAAAAAACAAAACTATAATAATAATAATAATAAAACATTTTATTTGTGGGTGCCTTTCTGACACTCAAGGTCACCTTAGAGACAACAATCAGCATGAACAGTCATAGAATCATTTAAAAAATGTGCAAAAAGTCTAAAAGCAACAACTGGACATGATAAAAAAGGACACATTAAAGACATGGATCAGGTGGGGCAATGAAGGTGAAAAAGGTCAGTTCTGAATATGGAGAGGGTCTCGGTGGAGCGGAGGTTTAGGGGGGAGTGAGTTCAGAGGTGGGGGGCAGAGCGACTGAAAGCTCTAGCCCCGTGGAGGACAGGCGGGCAGGGGAGTTCTCGGGTGCGTGTGTGTAGTCGGGTGGGTGTGTGCGGTTGGAGGAGGTCGGAGAGATTTGGGGGCGCCAGGTTATGGAGGGCTTTGAATGTGAGGAGGAGGATCTTGTAGTTAATGCGGACAGGGACCGGTAGCCAGTGGAGCTGTCTGAGGGGTGACGGTCTCCCTGTCCCTGATCAGATCAGTAGAAGTCAGTGTGATCTGGTTGTGCAGACTGAATGGGACACAGCTGAATCGGACTGGAATTTCAGATGTTTAATTCCAAATTTGATTTGGATTGGACTTCCTGAGCTCAGTGAGATTTGTTGTGTTGACAACCCAGATTTCAAATCACAGAGTTCGAGCTCCAGCCCTCTTTAAGGATGGCTTTAGGACTCGATAAACGATAGTTGCATTGATGATCATGGTTAATGACTTTATTGTTGGGGAGAAACTGATTTAGGGGGGTAAGCAATCCAGGACAGTACATGCAACTAAAATCCTTCTGATGGAAACTGGACTCATGCATGCAGGACTGTTGTTAAGGCGTTATCATGCTGTTAAGTCATAAGAATAATCAGATAGGGGGTTATAAAGCGAGCATTTATTAAAGATCAAACTGTCAGGATGGTCAGTCTGTACTCTGTCAACACTCAGGTAAAGGTGGCGTCTTTAACCGCTGCTCTCCATTGGACCAACATAGAAACATAAAACGCATCACTCTGTCAACATGAGTGATTTTTCTCAGGACAGATTTAAATACAACCTTCAAAACTTTAACACTCGAGCCTTCAGACTGTGTGTGGGTCTGTCATTACACTCAGACCTACACACAGTCTACACACTCATTACACCCCTCAGTGGGATCCTGAGCTGTAATTTCAGAGGAATGAAGGGAAGACAAATCTCTTTCTCTCTGACCTCAGTCACCTTCAATAATGACGGCAAAAATATCCATTGTCTCATTTTGTCCTTTTGTAAAAGAGATTGGTGCAAAGAGAAACTACAACATTGCTCCTGTCTGGTTAGTGCTGGTTCACACCATGACATCCACGGTCTGCCTTCACTGTACAGACGTCAGTCAGAGTCTTCAGAGCTGCTAGCAGAGGTGCTACAGAGACATGAGCAGGATCAGCTGAGCAGTATGCAGCAGCGTGTGAGCATGGCTGATAGGTGGAGCCCCGATCCCACACAGCCATAACACAATGTGAACAAACAGGCTGGGACAGCAACGTCTCCAGGTTTCAGGACAGCAGAGCCCCCTTACTGCTGTGGAATGACATGACCTCATGACCTCACACATCCAACATGACTGAGATGGAGGGATCTGTGATTTCCAGTTAATTAGAATAAGCCTAGTAAAGTTGAAAATGCTATCACATCCAACCAGATGAACTGCTCTGATCATGCTGGGATCTTTTTAAAGACTGATCACAGAGCTATGAATGCTTTTTTAGTTTCATAACATCTGCATTTTAAACTGGCTATAGTCTAGTGTTTAGCTAGCTGACTGTCTGCTCAGAGATGTTATAATAAAGTTTATTTATATTATTAACC